>NW_008237239.1:9739533-9774806 GCF_000691975.1 Corvus brachyrhynchos | reverse complement strand
CAATGGTAAGAGCAGTGCTGCTGACATTTTTCCAGTTGCCCTGTGCATGGAGCAGGAACCTTTAAGAATGGTGACAACAGTACACAAATATGTCTGATTCACACCCTGTTTGTCTTGCTACTTCTAAGAAAAAGCGTGGTCTTTAAACTTGTTTAAAAGTTATTTTTAAACAGACTCTAGTTGTTACTAAGTTGGACTTTAAAATATATTTTAATAACTAAAAATTTTTGGCTTTCAGTAGTCATTTCATTTCAAAGAGTTGTGTCATTTTGGCTGAGTGTGTTTGGAATTGCTTCTGTCACTAACTGATTATAAGTTGCAATTTAAAACTAGTCCACTAGTAATTCTTAATGATTCCATAATACATTTTATTGCATAGTTCTCAGTTCATAGGACACTGTATTTTGAGAGACTTGAGAAGAAAGTTGTAACTGACAGTGCTTAGTCTGCAGCAAATGCCAGCATTAGTTAAGCCTGAGACAAGCCTTACCAGGGCTGCAACACAGGGACTCCATTTAAAAAAACAAAGTTTATTCCTTTGGTTTTGCTTCTGTAATTGGACACCATAAAGGAACTCTACACTTAACTAGTTTACTGCTGTGTAGTTCCTTCATGATAATCAGGACAAATATATAGATTACCCCTGACACACAGAAGCTCATGCAGCTTTGCTGTGGAAGCTTCATTGTGCAGTAGACTTTATTTAGGAGATGCTTGACTTTTCCAAATTTACATTGTAATGGGAAGTTATGTTCAGTGTAAGTTGTAAAAGCAACAATTTAGAATTAGAATAACCATTAACACAGAGTTACAGCTATGCATTTTTTTAAGTATGCAGTAGGGGAAAAAAATACCCATTATGATCAGAGTGTGTCTAATACAAAATTCATAAGAATTACTGGATAGAAATTACATTGCTTTTGTACCATGATGGAAGAAGTTTACTTGATACATATGGAAAGAAGGGTCAAGACCTCACCAAAAGATAAACTTCTATAGAAGACTAATTGGTATGATACTCTGAGTGGAACTTAAACTGTGAATTTATATCTATTTGCTTCCAATTTCGGAAGTGAACTATATTTCTATTTTTAGCTAGTAGATTTTGAGCAAGCCATTATCCTGTTCCATGCTCGTTTACCTTGGGGCATAAAGATTACCTCACAGCAGTTCTGTCATACTGAGTACACGTAGAAGGCATTACAAATGTACATCGTACCAGGAATATGACCATGTTTCGTCATGTTTGATGGCTCTCATTTGGAAAGTTTTTACATTTCCTGTCAGTTTAGTGGTGTGATTTTTTTTTTATAGTTATTTTTAGGCTTGGTCTTCAGCACCTACTGTGTAGGAAATGTATGATCTTGTAATAAGAATGAATAGGTCGCAGGCTCAAAGACCTCTTTATCAAGGTTCAGCTGCTTTTACTGTCTGCCTCAGCAGCTCAAAAATGCAAGCTTTCAGGATTTTTGCATCTCTTCTTTCACTGCTATGTAGTAAAATCCCTCATTCTTTTCCTTGCCCTACAAGAACAGAATAACATTCCTCCATCCATGAGACCAGAAGAAAGTTCTGTAGTATGCTGGAAACACCCTGAAGGGATATTCTTCACCTACGTGTAATAATTTCATCTTCATTAGACAAGAGTAACACACGTAAATAAATACAGAAAGTATACGTATATACCCAATACTTTTGAGTAGGAGAGAGGCTATAGACTCATCCCAAAAGGATCTTTCAATATTGTCAGCCTTAACTGGTATATAAAGGTAACAACTCAAGTACCAAAAATTCAGTTCCTTTATTTAGTTTTCTTGTAAGCATGATTTGTAGCAGCTTAACTGCTTAGCAATGTTCAAATCTAGGTGTAATTTTTTAATCTTAAAGCAAATTTCTATCGCAACTACCTGTCCTTCAAAAGATGTCACTCTTAACTGGGTTTTGGTGTTGTTCTGCCCCTTCTCATTTTGCTTATGTTGGCAGACAGATTGTTCCCTTGTGGCCTTGTTTCTGTGCTTACTGTTTTTCCTTCTGTGTTAGTTAAGCAGATGAGAGCAGTTGACATTTGGGTCAGTGGTGGTTTCAGCCTTATCTCAGATACACTAAATTATAGTGACTGATTTCTGAGCTGCAGGTGTGGAGAGAGATGGATCTGGGGCTTAGGGTAAATGGGACAGAAGCCTTTATTTCTGAATAGTTCTGTGAAAGGGGCATAAACTTGGTGAAGCCATCAACACCTTGGATGATAAGGATCATAGTCACAGAAGTCCATTGCCATGACCATGTAAAGCATCCAGCGCTGTCTGGCCGTGGACCTGTAGCAGGGCAATTAAGAGTATGATGTGTTTCTTTTAATAGGAGAGAGGTGGTAAAATCAGACTTACATGGTGATTTTTTTTCCCTGACATACGTAATTGATTTAGTAAAGAATTGAAGAACAGCTTAGTTTAAAGCTTGAATCAAAGCTTGCTTCATGCTGTTGCAGCTGTGCTGCCTCAAAGGAGGAATATGTGACACATACCTGCATGTCACAGAATGGATTTCTTACCAAGTTTTCTATAGCTGTGGTGAAATAATCTTGGGAAGACAACAACCATATACAGAGAGTCACATTTTCTCAACATTATTCAAAGCAATCTTTATGCTGGCCAAAGAGGCTGATGGAAAGACTTCTGTGTCTATTTTCACACTAAAGTTCATTTCATGGTCTGGTAAA
The DNA here is from genome assembly GCF_000691975.1 of Corvus brachyrhynchos. Taxonomy (NCBI): domain Eukaryota; kingdom Metazoa; phylum Chordata; class Aves; order Passeriformes; family Corvidae; genus Corvus; species Corvus brachyrhynchos. Next base: position 9,772,090 of record NW_008237239.1, on the reverse strand, counting down.
TACTCTCAGTGTAAGCACTGCACTCTGTAATACTGGATTTCCTAGCACAGAGCCCTTCACTGCTGACATTTGATTCTTTTTGTCCATTGACCATGCTTAGTGATTTTTCTTAGATTTTGGAGAGAAAAAGAGGAGTCAGAGTGGTTCATTTGATGTTCACCATTTCAGGAAAGTAGGAAAGTCATAATGTAACCCATACATATTCAGGTTTTTGAAGAGATTACCTGGAATCTGTGTAAAGGTTGCAAATCAAGCTATATATGGTGATGCAAAATTCTACCTTAAAACAAGCAGAAGAGAGACTGATTTATTTCACTGAAAAGTATCAAAACAAAAAAGTTCCTTAGTAAATCTAGAGCAGCATAACTGACAGAGCTGTGCCACTGACTAAACCCAGGACCGGAAATTTAGATCTCCCCTGTCTTTTAAAGGGAGATGCAGGAAGCAACAAGGAGCATGGTACATGTATGAGATGTATCTGCAGCCTCACAGGCTGTGTCCACATAGAAGAGTCACCTGTATTTTCACTTTTCAGTCTTGGTGAGTAGCTTCAAAGTGAGACATCTGTTGTGGTTTTAGGAGGGAAATAACGGTTCTGTGAATCTTGATGTTCCCTGTCCTACCCTGCTCCCCCTAGTTTGAGAGAACCTGGACTCTACAAAGTGCAAGAGGGGATGAGCAGCTCAGCTGGACATGTCTCTTAACTGCTGAGAAAAAAGGACTAGCACATCAGAGAGAAGAAAAAGGAAGAGAGGAGGGGAAAGCAGTATTCACACCTTCTAAATTTAGGCATCCAAACTTAGGTACCTGCCTGTCTTCATTTGCTTCAGAGAGAACTGATGCTCTTAAATTTAGGGTCTCCAAATCTTACCTTACTGCCTTTATGAAGTGGGATGGTAGTAATGCCTCTGCACCTATTTCCTGATGGGGGAAAGAAAGCAGAAAAGTCAGCTGAGAACGCTGACACAGTAGATTGGCTCTCCCTGGAGTAATTTGTAATAGTGTGACACAAAACTGAATGGGGACCTGCCCCTGCACAGTGCAGGGATTCTAAGCAATCTGATCCTATTGTTCACTTATTTTGATGGCTACTACTTCACACTGAATTTTTTCTTGACCTGTAAGAGTTTAACACCAAAAGAATTCCAGTGAGTGGCAGGCAGTCTTTAGGGGGAAAAAATAATGCCCCTATGTTGAAATTACGTCCAGGAGGTTACACTATTTCTAGAGTTTGCCTCTAAGTTTTCCATACTTACTATTTATTTCTGCAATTTCATGTGAACACACAGAACTGTGGGTGGGGTTTAGCCTGATCTCACTGGGACAGCAGGTAATGCTGAACTGTCATTTCCAGTGAGCATTAAATATTGAAAACACAGACAGCCTCTCTTTTTGGCAAGTCTTAAGTTTCCATTAGCAGCAGATGGTATACAAGGCAGGGCTAGGCACCTACCCATAAAGACCTCTTGTTTCTCAACTGTGTATCTCTACCACCTGACAGCCAGTCCTCCTCTGATTAGAGTCAGAGGAAGTGGGTGTGCCTTCCATTAGCAAAGGCAGAAAGTGGTGGAGACTTTTCCTCTTTTGAGTTTTCTTTTTGTGACTTCATCTTAGAACCACTTCTCTGCACAGAGTGTGGATAATACTTTGGGAGATGGGCTGCCTGAAAGACGCTGTAGAACCTGAGCTGTGGCATTTGTGGTGCTACACAGGATTTGGTGAGGTGGGGGGGAGGAGCTGGAAACACGTATCTTCAGGTGGCTCTCCTTTAGCACTCTGTTTTCAAAAAGCAAGTGAAAGCAGATTAGCCACTGAGCAATGTTATGGACATGTGTGATAAAGTCATTCCCCCTGAGTTGCTTGCAGCTGTAGAGTAGAGCAAGGTGCAGGCTGGGATTCTGAAGAAAATAGACTTTGCTATGAGAATTGAATGTGTAGACTAAGCTCCTAGACTTGGTAAGGCTAATCAATCAGAACAGTGCAGTAAGCGTGGCCCCTGTGCACTGCAGCTGTCCACCTGTTTGTTGGCTTTACTGTGCTATCCTGCAGTTACCTCAAGACAAGAGCTCTAACGAGCCCCTGTCCAACAACAGGCTAGAGCAGAACCACAGGTTCTGAGGCAGCTGCCTCTTGCCACTCAGCGAAGTCCCTCCGTCAAAGTCAGTCCCTAGGACACTGTGGTAACCTGTACTTTAAAGGCAAACTCTTCAGTACATTTTTGCACACTGTGATTACCTGTGAGAGCTGCATGCAAGGATCAGAGCACAAAGCCACTGGGGCTACTGGCTGGTACATTCTGCATCATCAAATCAATGCCATTTCTGACACTTTTTACCCTCTTAAATTTCACTGTATACATAACTGAATTGAGCACTTAGTGGGACAGCAGCAGCTTCCTGGGGAGTCCTACAATTAGGTTAGAATTAGTCATCACTACAGAGAGCTTGAAGGACTTTGGATATAGCTTTAATAAGCTGCAAACATTAGATCAGGATTTACATCATAAATCTTGCCTTTTTGTTCTATTCAAACAGGAGTGTCTACAAATCAGGTTAATATAATTTAACAGTACAGTAGTTAAGTAACAAAAAGGACCATAATTGGTAGTATTATCTAAGAAGGCACAGCAACTCTGCCTACAGCTGTCAGCTAAGATCTGACTCATCTGAGGTATTTTATAGCAACCATATGTTAGGCACGTCTATCTCACCTATTATGCAGAAAAATGATAACGTTTCCTAATCAGGATTTGCCACTAAGCAGGATTTTCCATAAACACCTCAGTACTGCAAGTGCTATCCACAGTCAGGAGAAAACCTTTTGCAGACACTTTTGATTTGTTAATAAATAGAATAAATGGTTGCAAATCTGTGGCTAGTACTGATTTAGCAAGGCTGGCTGTAGTTCAAAGTGTAGGTACATTACTTTGCCAGTTGAAATGTTAAGTATCACTTTCGTACAGAATTCATGAAGATAATTACTAACTTTTGCATTTCTTGTTCAAAAGTTTCAGACTGAGTGCATGGTCTCAAAGCATGTCATCCATTAAAAAACTTCACTGAGATGGTGCAAGTGAAGTTTTGTTGGTGCAGTATCTTTACCTGCAAAGCCAGGAGAGAGAGAGTGAATTCAGTATAGGAGGGAAAGATTAAAAAATAAGTTTGAAAATACTGTGGTCTTTTGATAACAATGCAGATGGTTAAGCTAGAATAATAACTGCACTTTAACAAGGCAGACACTGTTGTAAACCCTGTTGATTTTTAAACAAGGTTTAGATCCAGTTCACTGTTACACAGAAACCTGCATAAGCCTATGCCCCTCTGCAATTTGACTTGACTCCTTCTTGTACAAAGACTGGTTAAATGTCCATCAAACTTAATTATTCCCAAGCAGTCTAAAGGAGTAATACAGGGGATGAAGCTGCAGTCCCAACATTTCCTTCTGTTCTCAAAAGAGAAGTAGTTTTACTGCGTAAAGCTTTGACTGACTTAAAAGCTTTTTTGAATACATTCTTCTTTTTCTGAACTATGGGCTCTCAGTAAATTAAAAACCAAAAACAAACAGGTAGATACTTTTGCTGCTTAAGATCCTTGGCTTATTATAAAATTTCACAACTAGAAATGTAGTTAAAGTGTTTTTTCCTTATTAAGATAATTTTTCCAGAGAGCATTTGAAAACTTGAAAAATAAGTGATTTTACAGATACCACATTAGCCGTCTACAGCTCTGGGTCATATATATGTCATCTCTGCTAACTATTCATTTCTAAGATCCTCCCAAGCTCTGCTTTTTGGTTTTCTGAACATCTGATGCTTCTTGTTATTCTTCTATAACCACAGATGTGCCCTCTTCAAAAAACTCACAATCTCACAATGCTAAACTGACAAGCTGAGTGTCAAACCACACACCCCAAGCAGCCCTGAAGAAAAACAGAATCACGCTTGAAGAAAAACAGAATAAATCACACAAATTGTTTCCAAAGAATGAATCTGAAACATTGCAAACTGTGCACAGGCATTGTTTCCTGAGAATGCAAATGCCATTTTTATGCTCACTCACTCTATAAGCAGAAGCTGCTCTCAGAAAGAAGATATTAATTTGAACAACTTGTATTTCCTTGTTGAGTTTTCTCTGTCTTTGAACTGAACTGGAGCCTTGCTGTGGGACCGAGCTGGGTCTCCTTTCTGCCGAAAAGCAGCATGGGTGTTGCTGTGCTGGCTGAGTTACACAGGGTAAGTGAGGCCACTTCACTGGGAACGTGTGGTTTGTGCATCACGGAGCCGCTCTGCATCGGAGCCCGTGAGAGGCTGCCTGGGAGCGCGGCGAGAGCTCCCTCCCGGCTGAGCCGCCCGGCGCGCAGCTACCTCTGCTCGAGCAGGGCCCTGCGGGACAGAAGCGCTCCGGGCACAGGGCAGTGAAGCCATTTGTCCAGCTCTCTGTGGCAAGGCTGTAGCAGGACCCGCAGCTCTTTCAGCTGCAGTGCCTCTGCAAGCCATCCCTTCTCCCACTGCCAGGGCCGATGTGGGACAAGATTGAGTCCACAATGCTGTAGTGCTAAGGCATCAAATATGTATAATTTGGCTTGGCAGTAATGCTGTAACTTACCTAAAAGGCTTTATGATACTGTCGTGCAAAGAATGAAGGGGTCAGTTTCATGCTCAAATACTCAAGACCAGCTAGCTGTTTTCTTAAACTGTCAAGCACACTTCACACTTTGCAGCATTTTGTTGTCTCCTTATATCTACAGTTCAAAATTTGTCACAGCATTAAAAAAACAAAATAAAATTTAAAAGTGTAGCTACAAACATTCACCTAGCTGCCTTGAAGGCTCTGTCAGTATCTAACTATAAGTGGTGCTGTTGTGTAGGCTTCACTGAAAGAAACTTATTTTTTTAATCTGGTGATCCAAAGGTGAAACATTGACCACCAGTTCTGGTACTTGACTGCTGATCTCTGTAGGAGTAGTGCTGGATTCTGGGTTACATCATTTATACCTTAAGGGTTTGAGTCAAAAGTTGGATTTCTTTTTTGCCTAGTTCATCGCTATCTGATAACCTTGAATACAAGATAGGTGATGCCTGAAGCAAAGCTGATAAAGTCACCAGTGCTAAGAAGTGGGAGGGAGGGGAGGAATGGAAGCACAACAGCATAGATACATATCTTCACATCCTTATTTCCTTTACAAATGGAGGAAGGAAGTTCCCTGCAGGTTAGCCAAAGAGTATCCACTCTTACAGTCTAAGAGTACAATTTCTAAGAGCCACAGGCTCTTAAAAATACTGAATTCAGAATTTCACAGATAATACTCCATAGATAACACTCTATACGTATTGCTTCTGAAAAACTTCTACTGAAAATTTACAACTGGGTATAAAGCCATAGTTATGGACATTCACCCCACCCAGTTTCATATCTCTGCTCTGTTTCTGTCTCCTCTTCTTCCAAATCCTTCCTATTCTTCCCATCCCAGTGCATGGCCATTCCTTCCCACTCTACCACTTCACTAATTCCAACAGATAGCACTCATCCTCCTGCCTGCTTCCTGTGTACCCTTGTAAAGATCCCACCCTACAGTCAGCTTCCCCAGCAGCAGACCCCTGGGCTTCCCACCCCTCACGCTGGCTCCCTGCACCCCAGGAAGTGACGGCTCTGTCCAGCCTTGCGCCTCCCACCTCCCGTCTGCACACGGACTCACTGTGGGGAACCTGCTGCAGGGCTTATTCCCTCAGCACAAGATGGCAAACGGGTCAGCTCTCCCCTTGCTCCTCCAAAGTGTGGTCTTGGTTTGGTGCCCGTGTCCACAGGGCGCTCTCTGCAGCTGGGAGGGCACTGCCCCAGGGCCACGTGATTTGTGCACAGACAAAAGTACTCATATAAAGAGTCTTTCAACAGCACCTATAGATTATTGTGAAAGCTGTCTATAAAACAGGTATGAATCACCCAACAGCTACAGCAGTACTCCTGTGCAGAGATGATCAAGAATTTTTATGCAACTTCTTTAATCAGAAGAGGCCTACTTGGTTGAAAATGAAACCTCTGCAGGAAAAGGTTGGTTTTGATTAATTTCTCAACTTGAAAAAGCGTCCAAGTTGTCAGTGTGTTTCACTTTGACATTTCTAAACATACAGAAAAGGAAAGAAAGAAAAAAAAAAATCATGTTTCAGGTCACTTTTCGTTTTAAGATGGGTTAAATGTCATTCTATGATCAACTGGTGCAGTAACAGCTTTGTTCAGAATTCCTTGCTCTGTAAGAATCCCCAAATAATAGCCCCTGGATCTCTGTAGGTTGTTACCTATCAAAGCCATTACCTTTCATAATGCAACCTCAGGGAAGTTCTTTTTTCCAAAAAAAAAAAGAGATTAATTCCTACTTTTAATTAATTGCTGTAAGAAAGTGTTTAACTTCAGAACTTTGACCACCACTGAAGATGGATGAAACTGATCAGTGACTTCACAGGATCATGCTTATTTTTATTTGCTGATTTTTTTTTGTTTGTTTGTTTGAGCTAATGGTCTCCTTATGGAATATTTACATGCATGGAGGTGAGCTCCTTACCACTAGCAGTCTCTTTTAGAATGATTATCAATTGGCAGTTTGATCATCAATTTCAAAGCATTTTTCAAAGATGCTAAACCCCTTTTCACAGAAAAAGAAAGTGAAAGGGGAGTGGAGTGACTCATCCAGGCACATGGACTATGTCACATGCAGAGCCAGAAATACACTCTGAGCTCCTGGTACCCACACTCATGGCCTGGGCATTAACACAGCTTCTACCAAACTGATAGCAGGCATCCCACCATGTTGCAAAGGAACATCCCCTTCTGGTAGAACATGCATTTGAAATTCAAAATATATTTGCTTGCTTTTTGGCAACACATGCTGTAATACCTTCCCTTACTCTTTTGCCTAACCCTATCCAGAGCTGGAAGAAAAATAAAAGTCCATTGATCGTATTTTTCCATATCAGTTGCTTTGCATTGATGTTGCTGATACTGTAAACTTGGCTGCACACCAAACAGAAACGTTACAGATGAACTAGGTCGAATTTTCGTAAGTAATGACCACCAGATTTGGGTCATATCTGTAGATACAGCCACTGTAACCTTTAGACTCAGTTTTGAACCTGGTTAAGTATGTTGAGGCCAAGCACTTTGAAATAAAAAGAGACTAAAAGCAGACCATTTGCTCTGGCCTCAAAAGTGAATTCTGAGCTCTTTGAGGAATCTGGGCCATTTCATCCATCTTCTCTATTTATAACCATTCTGCCCATCGAAGAAAACAAGGCTACAGATGTAAGGGGAACTGACGGCTGGGACAGAGCTACATGTCAGATGTTTGAGAGTTTGAGATCCTCTAATTCAGAGCTGCTCATTGAGGCCATCTAACAGTAAATGGTCTCAGGGAAAAAGATAATGTGGCCACTCTGGTAAAATGGACTGTTCTAAGCTATACAAGAAAGAAAGCAGGATGGACTAGACCAAATAATGTTACTTTTTAAGAGTTCTCCAAAATCAAAGTACGTTTGAAAGCAGCAATGAACTTCAGTATGTTTGCAGTAGTAAAAGGTAAAAGAGGGTATGAGAGATGGTCCAAGGAAGCCTAAGCCACGTGGTTAACTACTACAACCCTGTAGTTCTGGTTCTTTAGGAATAACAAAGCAAGAAATAAATGTATGGGGGTTGGGCTTGGGTGGAAGCTGTTACTACAAACTAGTAAGATTGCAAATCTTGAGTTTCTTCCAGCAGGCATTCTTACTAAAAATTAACCTATCTATTAGGGAGAACAAAAATAACAGGAAAGCACATCAAGTGTATTGAAAACCAGCTTGATTGAATGAATCCCAGAGTGGAATCCAGTAGTAAATGGGGCTGACTATGAGCAAAGATGGTAAATATTAGTTCTTGGTTCATGGTGGGTTGGTTTCAGGTAGCTGTTGGGAGTCTTTTTTTTAAATCTAGGCTATCCGTGTGGAGGCACTTTTCATACAATGAATTCCATCAGCACAACAGACAAGGTACCTACAGTGTGTCTGTGACAGTAAACCTACAGCTGGTACTGAACTTGCCTGGGATTAACACTTGTTCAGAGAGAGGGGTAAGGAAGGGCCAGAACCAGGTGCCACGTGGAAACTTTAGCAGCGCAAGCCTAAGAGGAGAGAAAACATCAGCAGAGGTTTAGGGAAGAAAAGAAGGATGACAACAGAGGTTTCGCACAGGAGGGAGGTGAGCTCACAGTGAAGAGAAAGGGTGTGGGGAAGAAGCTGTCATGCTAAAAATCTGTGCCAGTAGAATTGGCAGAGAACATTAGAGCATGTGGAGCTGTAGGGTTATAAGGAGGGCAGGTCATAGTTACAGAGTGATCTGATTCACACAGTCACAAAATGTGTTTTAATACAACCAAATGCAAGAGAACCCATCTGGGAGAGAAGAAAGAAAAGAAAGAAATGTCCTGTGGTAGGGTGAGAATCTGCCTCTGAAAGCATTGATGGATACAGGGTATGAAGTCAGGTTGGATAGCTGAATACTCAGCACAAGAGTGTAATTATGTTTTTAGCATCTGCATCTATGTATCAGTTATGTACTTCTTATCTCAGTACAGGTGTTTGTTTAAGTACAGTAGTAATTATAAATAGGAGAACCACCACAAAATCTGCACAAGCGTCACAGACCTGTGAAACCATTGCAGACCCAAGCCATGCTGCAGATGGTGAAACACAGCGTTGTGTGGGAGTTGACTATTTCCACATTAGCGTTATTCAATCACAGTGGCCCATTTTCACACAGCTTGCTGAACTTCAGAAAGTTTGCACAAAGGTTAAGGTTTGACATTTTGAGACAGAATGGCTTAGTCTTCTATCCTCTAGTGAGAACTACAATAAATAATCAATAATAGAAGAGAAACAGACTCTTACTGCATCCCTTTCCAGGGTGGAAGCACTGAAAACATGCTTTTTTGACACAAATGCTTATTCTGAGGTCTTCATTACCAGGATTTCCAGTAAAATAGCCATAGGCAAGAAAGCACTTAATCTGACTGTTACATTAGGCTTCCTGAAACCACATGTAGCTGCAATTGTGAGTGGAGGCACAAGAAAATGTCCTTACACTTCTAATGGACTAACAGAATTATATTTCTATCAATATGTAAGGTTGTGATGAGGTCCTACTTAAAGGGTAGTCCTTTAGTGTGTTAGGATTGGTTTTTTTATAACTAGTGTGATTTCTGTTAGTTTATGCAAAGCATGCCTCTAAGAATTAAACAGATTGAGATGGGGCATAACGTCCTGTCACAGCAGCATAATTCATGAGTACACTCAGAAATCACTTCTCTCTTCAGATTTAGGTGTTAGTTCAGAAATTACTTCTAGAAAGCAGTATTCTCTCTCAACCACTCAGTTCTACATATCTCTAATTAAGTATTTAGCTAATTTATTACTGCTGCACATCTGTTATTTCTGCAGTACTGGGTAAATACAGCACAATATTTTCAGTGTTATTACCATCACAGAACACTGTAAGTTTGCCCACTTCTTAAACAGAACCTACCCTTCTAACTGTGGCACTGGGCATTTTGAGGCTGTGGGAGGAGGAGAAGGACTCTGGAGGTTGCCTGACTGCTCTCACCTGTCTCCTGGATGCAAGGAACCATAGTAAGGCAATTTAGCTGCAGAGCCCTTGAAAGTCTCCACCAAACCTTCATGAATTGTGTGTTCACAGCTTGCAGTAGGAGTTGCAGGTTGGACAGAGGTAAAATTCCAATACTAAACCCAAGATGTTTGCTACAGGCTTGATCCCAATGTCCCAGAGCAATGAAAGAGCAGCAGAAGTACCAAACTAATACCCATCACCAACTTGGCAGGAGTCAAAAGACCTTTGGTCTTTGTGCCAGTCCCAAGTCAGTAGCTGAAGTTGGCTGCACAGTGATTGTGCCTGGTACGTAGCTGAGAGCCACTTCTTTGCTTAAGCAAACCCAGTGATGGCATCCAGACACCACTCACAGGCATGCAGGTACAAGCATGAGGTAAAGGTAATTGGCAGGGTCATTAAGGAAAGTCCATACTCCCTTGTTTGCCCAGGTATAGGTCTCATTTCCTTGCCACACACCTTGAGGTGAAGAGACAAAGTGCCCATCTCAGAACAGCAGCTTGAGAGGGATGAACTCTTTCAGGTGCTTTTTCCCACCTTGGGACAAAGCAATTCTGCAGGTACCCAGCAAACAGGAGTGTGGAGAAGGGAAGCCATCCCACCCAATGTGCCATGAGAGGAAACTGCAGGTTTGTAAGGAGGAGGGCAACAGAGCACGAGTGACATTTCCCAACATCTCATTCTCAAAGATGGCTGAACTACAGTGACTGCCTGTAAACCCAAACAAACAGCAACACAACAGGTCAAGCACTGACATAAGAGAGTTCAACCGATCTTGATGACAGTTACAGGCAAATGAGAACAGGGCCCACAGCACCAACTCTTACGCAACATTTAAACACAGTGTTTCCTATACTCTCATACAGCAATCACCATGAACGAATTCTCTTAGGTCATAATGACTGCTAAGTCACTCCCAAAAAAATAAAAACAAAAAGAGCACTAACAATTCTGCTTTTTAAATGCAATAAAAAGATCAAAAAAAGAGGAATTTGAAATAAATACCTGCTATAAAAGAGGAGAGGACTTGTCAAACCCTGCTATGTGTATTCTGCTAGTTGGGGCAACCCACACCCCAAACCACAGAGCGTTCAGGCAGGGTGTAATCCCATTGCAAAGAGGCTTCTGTCATACAGTAACCTCCCCTCTCCACTAAGGTTGGGTTCTGAGCAGGAGCACATTCATCCTTCACCCCTGGTTTCTGAGGATTTACTGGTTTTTTTACAGCATTGGATATGTCACTTCCACTTTAATGCAATGAATTTCAGGCTGACCACAATCACGTGCACAGCTACTTAGCATGAGTTGTTTCTCCAGGAAGGTTTAAGAGTAGGCCTTTGTGTTAGGTTAGTTCCTGGCCTCGAGGAATAACAAATTGAAAAACAGATGCTGCCATAAGCACAAAGCCAAAATGTGCTGAGCGACACAGAATTCAGTGGAAGTACTGAAGATAAGAGTAACACCCACTGACCCGGCCTTTCCAGCAGCCAGCAGTGACCAGGAAACGACCGTTTTCCCCAGGAGACTGATCACTGCCACGCTCAGCCTGCAGAGACACCCCACCGGCAGCAATGAGACTCTTGCTGTAGCGGTTAGATGCAGTCCACGCATTATTAACTGAGTTACAGAGCTGCAAACACATTCAGTTCTGTTTAGAGCACAGACCACTCAGATTTACCCTAAATATGACATATTAAATGTAGGTCATCCTACAGTCAGGTTCCCGTTCTTTAATTTCAGTTAGAGTAAGACAAATCTGTCACATGTGAGTCAGTTTCAAAATGCTCTTGGGGCAATGGGAGTTTGCCTATATACAGAACTATGTAAATACCAGAAAAGAAACTAAAGATTTGACCTTTGTTTACCCAAGCGAGTCTCAATTGACCAAAAGGCACATCAGATTTTAATAGCATTTCTAGAATTGATTCAGCTCTGACAGGCCAACTTCCACAACTTGACTGCAAGTACAGCACATCTTTTTACAGGCACCAGGAACCCACAAGTTACACAAAATAAACACTTTGGTGCAAAAATCTGAAACGGGAGCAGAGCCAGCGTGACAGCATGCACTGATTTATTCAACTCCAGCGAGGAGCCTTTCTGCAAATATCTCAATCACATCTGGCTGTCCCAGGGGAATGCCCAGAGGGCTAGAGAAGGTGCATGAGCAGTGCCAGTCCTCCAGCAGCACCAGTGATGAGTCAAGCCCTGCCTGCACAAGCACACGGGGACCAGTTATCAAGGGGGCCACCTGAAACTAGCCACAAGCACCATCAGCACAGGAGCAGTGCTGTCAGAGATACCCCATTGCAAAGTTGTGTGTCCCTTTGTTCACATGTAAGCCCAAGACAAATCCTCAACCAGGGCACTTTTACCTTTAGTCACAGCTTCATGACTGTCTTTGTAATACCTTGGGCAAATATTGACTCGGATCCAACAGACTGAAAATACTTGGTTTGCACCAGATGTGGTGCGTATGTATCTTTGAAACATTAGCTAAAGGAGTGATTTGGGAAAATAAAAATTGTAGGTGGATGTGTTTACTTTGCAAGGTTGTTCGCGTTGTGCCCAGATGCCAGAGGTGTGCGTGAAGGTTTCACCCACAAGAAGCAAGCCAGCTGTAAGTGCCGCGATGCACCGTCAAACTCTGCGTGCACGTGCATTCCTGTGCCTGCAGCTCACCACATGATAGAGGAAGGGCTGAGGATCGCTGCTGAGTACGTTAACGGATCCATGCAGTCCTGCTCTGAAGACACCTGAAAAGGGCTGTTAGCTGTAGAACAAATTACTGAGCTTATTGCTTCAGGACACAGCCTCCAAAGTTCTTGGCTTCTAATATTGGGGCTGCTTTCTGCAAGAACTTGAGCACCATTTCCATGGCCCCCAGCCGACAGCAGCTTTGGAAATGCAGACACTGTTCCAAGGGAAGGGAAGGTAACTGCCCACTCCTCCCCCATTTCTCTTGCCCAGCTAATTAGAAATTAGAGTTCCAGTAAAAAACATGTATCGAAAGCACACATCTAAGCAGAGAAACAGCCTTTGTAGAAGGCTGAAAGCAACAGAAAGGTAGTTCAACTGGGTTAAGTTGCTTCAGTTTTCAATTCTTAGGTCCCTCCCTACCCAACTGTCAATTCCTCATGTGCATCTACTCTCTCCTGCTAAAAATCGTCAGTCAGGTACAACTTTGGCAGTCACAGAGCTTGCTTATGCAAATTGGGAGAGGGAGGGAAAGCACTTTACCACCATTCAGTAACCTATGGATATTCCTTCTATCCAATATTTTCATTTTGGGAGTTGATGTGCATTCATTTTGGGGGTCTTTCAGAAGGAACAGGAGTGTGAAAAGAGGTTCGTTCTTTTCTGCATTCACCAAGCAAGCATAGAAGAAAAGGAAAAACACATAATTTTGTTCAGTATATTTGCAGGAAGAGCAGTATATTTGCAGGAAAAACCCTAGTGAAATATGTTGGACCATTCAGGGCCAAACTCAATTGGTAGAAATTTTTACAGAACACAATTATTCTTTCGGGACTGGAAATTCATAGCAATGCTCTTTAACCACCTTTCTTAAAATAACTGAGCCTGCAGCACAACCCAGACAGCACTTGAGAAGTACAAGAGTAACATTTTGCTGAGTCTTTTTCCACAAGTGAATCTTTTCATCAGATACACAACACCTGACACCTGGGGCTCTTATGCCCTCTGAACAGTCAACAGATTTTGCCCAGAGCAAGAAAAACCAGCAAGCCACATACTGATCCACACATATACCTACCTCTAATGCACTGCCTCCCAACCCCACTGGAAATTCAGGGGTGTTGGAACTTTCCTGGTCATGAAGGACCACTACAGCAGCCAACTCATCCTTCCAGACAGCTTACCTACAGGCTTACTGTGAATCTCTGCAGAAAACTAACGCTGAAAACTACTTAGACACTAAGCTTGCAATCAGTCTGGTAACACAGAGCTGCAGGACATCACACCTCCCAAAAGGGGAGTTACAGATTGGTTTCAACATCATGATCAGTTAAACCAGCACTAGGAAAGAGATGAATCTTTGGCCATATGTTTCCTTGAAAATAATTCCAAGTTCATTACCAGAGGCCAAGACACTTCACAGTAACATATCACAGGTTCAGGAACTAAGGTTATTTTAGAGGAGCCCTAGAAAGACACTTCTCTGTATTCGTGGTAAGGTAGATAAGCTCAGGCCTCAGTGTCACAGCAGCATGCAGAGCCTCCTAATGCAACAGTAAATCCAGAAAGGCCATTTGAGGTTTCTCCCTGCCAAGGAAACTCTTCAGACATGTTACAGTCAATATGCCTCATACCTGGAGGCTTCTGAGCCATCATCCCCACCAGCCACTGATAGGGATTCACACCTCCCTCCCCAGCTAATTATTGACAGTCTAGCATGCTCTTAGCTCTGAGTGTCTGAGTGAGTTCAGTCTAAGGTTCATTCCTCCAGATCGCAGCATGCGTTTGAGTACTCCATCTCTCAAGTCATATTCAGGTTATAGTCCCCCTTCAAGGTGTTTAAGGGTTTCCTGTGGAGGAATTAAATCACTCCAACACCATACCATGAATCCTGAGCCTGACCTTTATGGCTATTGCTGCCCAGAGCCTGGATGTGCCAGAGGCACTTGCTGCACATGCATTTTCTCTCAGTATTGTGGTAGAGTTTCCTCCACCTCTTTGTCAACCACTGTTACAACATAGAACCGAGCACCATTGTTAGCAAGATGTGCAATTACCCTATTTGAATTTTCTCTTTCAAGTTTATAGGACTGCAAACACACACAAGGAGTCTCTAGCAGGTCTCTGTATGCCATGGACAGGTGGACCTAAACACAGTCTCCTCTGGCCCATGATTTTCTTATACTGATGGCTTCTTCCCTGTTCCCCCTGCTCCTCTGCCCTGACCAGCCTTTACACATAGGCACAGTTTAGTTTATATTTGTCTAACAGAAGTGAGTTTCAGTCCTCAGGGAATCATATAAAATGAAGTCAGATTCTCAGTCCCATGAACAAGGCCTTTTACAGAGCTAACAATGAAAAGCCTCCTTATTGACAGACGAGGAATTAGGCTCATTTACACGTGTTTAAGTTGACAAAATATTTTGTTATGCTGTGGAAAACACAAAACCTCCCATAAGCATGACTGGGCAGCTGCAACATCAAGGTGATCAGAGATTTTAATCACATCCTTGGCTACTGTGGGCTGTGCTAAAGGGGCACTGTAGCTCCTTTAGCCCATAAACCCGATTTCAGTTACCACCCTTTATTGTCAATATACATCAAAGCACCCCTCTGGAATAAAGGGATTGAAGAAATAGGAAACAGAGCACCCAAAATACAGGCCAAACGTGTCAGGCCAGGAGCAGGGCTGTACCATCACAGGCCTGTGTTTGCCATGCGCTGGCTGGCCTGGGGGCCCACAGCAGGAACCAGCTCTTGGCAAAGTTGACTGCCACCAGCTCTCACACAGAGGTGACACTTACCCCCTCACAGCATGGGGGGCCGGGAAGACGCATGGCACTGAGTCACCCCCCAGCAGCAGCAGAGCACAACAATGCCTGCAACCTGGCCGCAGAAAGAGAAGCAGCTTTCTGGGTAGAAAGCAAGGCCTGGTACTTACTGGCTTCTACTAGTCAGGAAAATGAAGCACAAGGAAACAACTTTTTATTGTTGTTGACAGGTGTTTTTACCCTTTTTGGCCCCCTGCAAAACAAAGCGCACAAGAGCTCCAGGATTGCCAGGCCAAGAGTCACTGGTACCATCACTGGAAAATGATTCACCTGCCAATACTTGTGCTCTCAGGGAGCTTCAGTGATTGTCAGCTGAATTCCCACCACACATCTAACAGGAAGACAGACTGGAGAGAGGGCAATAACATTTACCTAGAAGACTCTCACTGCCAGCACCAACAGACACCCTCACTGTAACACATGCTGCACATCCAGTCATGCTGCTTAATTGCAGCGTTTCCCCTGATTCAGATGACCAGTGGCAGAACCCAACTCAGCTGGTGCAGTTGTCCTTTTGTGTTACTCTTTACTGTATGGGACCCATAGGATCCAACACTTTCTGGGTGAGAACCACGCCTCCTTATGCTTGTATTTTGTAGAGAGCATCTTGTTTCTCCAGCCACTACTGAGATCTAAAAAACCGGAGTCCTTAACCTTGCCAGAGCATCAATAATACAAAGGCTGTGGCAGCCTTCTCCAACATGCAGAAGTTCACAGAAAAAATTGCTCAAACATGAGATTTCAGCAACTGAACATGCAGAGGAACAAAACCAACATCCAAATGGCAAGTGGAAAGAGCCACAGTTAAAAACCAAACCACAGCAGTCTCAGAAGAGAGAAGTAACTGTCAAACATCTCCCCTTCTGCAATTATTTGGTGCCTAGCTGTTTGAGGCACTTCACACTTAAGCAGGCACATGCTCTTCCATGGCCCCATGTCTGCCCAGAGTACGGTGAGTGATGTGAAAGGTTTCAGACAGAGATATTTAGAATTTAGGGAAAAGTAAGAGAGGACAGAGCTCACTCCACTTGCATAAAACCCCTTCCTCCCATAAACGCAACCGTTCTTTTCCATCCCTGCAAGGGTCTGTGACGCAACTTGGGCTGGGGAAACTGGGAAGGAAACACCCGCTGGAACATCACCCCCCTCGCCTGGGATGAAGGGAGAGGTGGCAAACGGCCTCACCGCCTCAACTGGCCACAGAAATGAATCCAAAGATTGCCAAACCCCTCTAGGGAACAACAGCAGTCAGCCCTGCCAGAGCCAGGCCCAGCTGACAAGCTGAAGAGAGTGAGGCTACCTGGCTCAGTAGAGGAGCTCACAAGCAAAACACCTCAGCCATGGTGGAAATATCACACAGGAAGGAGACTCTTCTCAATTGCCATTAATGTTAATTTAAGCTACTGAAAACACAAATAATTCCAAAACCAACTGACAGCAGATATATAGAGTACACAGCAGAGCTCAGCAAAGGTCAGACCCCTGCAGCACAAAGCCCAGCACAAGCACACAGGAAGACCCAGCTGTTTGCTCTCAGAGCTTGAGGCGACAGCACCCTGACTCACACTCACTATTACTCAGTGTGAGCAAGAGCATCCTGGTCCAGAAGGTCCGAGCTCCCTGACTGCAGGCAGGTTTGCAATAAGGGATGACTACACCTGCAACCATCATTCCTGCAGCACCTCAAAGAGTTAGAACAGCTACATAAAGAGGATCGAGACTATTTTTCACCCATTCCCTTTTTGGGTCTCACCCTCCTGCCTGCCTATCCATGTTGCTGTGTTTCAGGGAGGCAAAGGGCAATAGTAGAGGCAGAGCTGACAGCTTGTGAAATTGGAAATTTAGCAGGTATAACAGGCAACATAAGATCCCTTGGCTTAAATCAGTTAAAGTTAATTGCTAGAAGGAGTTCCTGAAAGCAGTTTAGACCAAAGTAATGTCTATTCTTTTCTGGCTGACCACGTAATGAAATACTATTCACTTGTTGTGGCTCTTCACTTCAACACTTAAACTTTCCTATATGAAATACTGAAAACATATTTTTGCCTCTTTTCAGATGAGTGTACTATTTTGAATACTGGGAGTTAGTTTCTTGTCTCTTGCACTGATACCTCTTTTTCCCCTTTGAACTCACCCCTTGAGTCTATCAGTGAGTTTTAGGAATGTATTATTCATAGGGGGGGAAAAAAAGTGTAAAACATAAGTTCTATATCATAATGAACTGTCACCTCAGAGGATTAAAATTTCCCTTTAATGCCAGCTGCCCCTATTACAGCAACTAAATGAATGGAACATCTCAACAATGGAACATTTCAACACCTGCTGTGCTGCACTCCTGCCAGCCAGTGCCAGCATGCTGGCACTGCAGCCACCTCTGACCCGTGTGCCATGGAGGGAGCTGGCAACACGAGCCAGCAGCTGAGCTGCAGAGGAGCCCAGCACTGCTGCAGCAAATGCTGCCAGTGCCTTGGGAAGCTGAGTCTGGGTGAGCTGGGGTGGATGTACCCCATGCACTGTAGTATCCAGCTGACTGGGAGATCCCACATGTGTCAGAAAGTTGGTTAATGGTACTAAAAGAAAATAATTTCAATACTTGATACATTATTTTCCTTCTATGTTTGCCTTATTCAGTATTCTTTTGTCACATCACCTCTACTAAAAAAGAACCAAAAATGCAGATGAGAAGCAGCATGTTGGAACAACCACATAAAAGTGGTTTGCTTTCAACTTATTTGAAAGTTTTATCACATGTTCCAGGTAAATCTGTTAGGCAACGTTATTCCAACAAGGTGTGGCCAGCATTTTTATAATGTAGGAAACATTTCTTTCAGATTTATGTGCTCTGTCTTTACAGTCCGTATGGTGTGTGTATCACAAACTGGTGTGACACAGACTCAAGAAGCATTCTGAGACTCATGCTGGGGTTTTTTTATTTTTCTTCCCCCAGTAAAGAAGTCATATACAAAACCAGATACCCATACCCAATGCACAATCAGACATATCTGCAGCTTTAGATGCACAAATATCTTTTCAAATCGGGTTCCATCATTTTACATGCCTTATAATGCATTACAGATATTTACGTGCCTGAAATCTATTTAGACTGCTTTATTACTCGGAGGAAAAAATATGGAAACTACCACTAGCCTATTGACAATTTAAAAAAAAAATTACCCTTGGCATTCTCAGAAGCCATCTCCACTGCAGGTGAAAATAGACAGACAGGATGTGGCTTGGCAATGGAGTAAGGTTTAGGATTCAACAGGGAAAATCTCTGGAATTTTAACTCTGAGCAGGCATCTAGTAAGGTCTCTGCTAGAGACACACTCCATTGACTTACATGCATATTTCAGTGCTTTTCTAAATCAGAATTCCCTCAAAGGGCTGTATGCTGAGCTGTGTTTCACTATTTAGAGTAAGACCCAAATCTTACATAGTAAAGGCAAAATCCATTCCTGATGTGAACTGGGGTTATGCTGGAGATGAATTTGATCCAACTGACCTGTTTGGTTTTTCTCTCTTACGGGTGGAAAATGCAGAGACTTGAGGAGCAGACCTTTGGCAACATGCAACAGCAGCAGAGCTTGCAAGTAGGGTTGCACGAGTCTCGCAATCTTTCACCCAAGGCTTATTCTAGAAACCTCTTCCTCCCTCCCCCCATCAACTGCAACAAATGTTTTGCTTGAGGAAGGAGCAAGACCCAGAAGAGCTGCTCTCTGACTTGTGTTGTAATATCCAATCTGAGTGTTACTATCAGCTTTTGGAAACTGACTGTATAGAAAACACAGATGATGTTTGCATATTTTAATTTTAAACATCTCTGTTTGGCATACAGATGGAACCTAATAAGGTGCTTTGTTTCTGCCTCATGAATTAATTCAGCCTGCTAACTGATTTGGATAAAGTATTTTGATTCTGACTAATAAACTTTTTTTCTGTGCAGGCAAAACAACTTTTGGAAGCAAAGTAAAAAGTTCTTTATCTTGCCAGAGAAGTACTTCTGTAATATCTATAAGGAATAGACCTTTTCTTTTTATAACCCGCTTATTCCACCTATGTCTTTTAAATCAATCAGATAAATTCACCTTGTTTTTCAATGCCCTGAATCCTGATAGCTCTGCACACTTGATAGGTAATTTAATCATTGATGGTGTGGATGAACACAAGCTCAAATTAGCTTCTGAAAGGCTTAGTTGTCCCGTAGATAGCTCTGCCTTTCCACTTTTATGCAGGAACTGAGCTTCACCAACTGGTTAGCTAGAGGTGTCATTAAAAATTTACAGAAAGAAACAAAGGTGTGCTCCAGTGTCTCTCCTTACCCTTTCTACTGTTACTCTGGCAAACAAAAGGTATGGAACCTGCTTCATGAATAATGGGTCATGTAATATGCATAATGCATTTTTAATGGCACACAGTAATAACATTGAGAGAGATATTTCCAATCTTCAGACTTGCTCCACAACCTCTCAGTAGCCTGTTCTGATTCTCCCCAGATAAATCTTCTTTTCCTCTTCTTCATTTCCATTCCCCACCTTAAAGCCATGACTTTTCCCCATGGGTAGCTGCATTTCACCCAAACCAGCAGCTGGCACTCATGCAGGCAGGGCTGGGGACATGGGAACACCCTCCCGTGAAGCCACGCACAAACATTTCAGGGAGGTTGGGTCTGAGCCATGGCCCAACAGTGGTGCCCTGAGACACACCACTAACTGCAACTTACTCTGGGAGGAGACACACTTAAACCAATAAAACACCTGCGAGTTTTTACCCGTAAAGAACATTCTTGCCACCTGTGCTGTGTCCATGCTGCCTCCCTGGCCACCCACCCCACCCAGCAGAGCAGCACTGGACTCAAACCACACTAGTTGCCCTGTTTGGAAATGGGATGCTCCAAGGGGGGAAGCATGCATTGCTATTGTAATTTTAAAGGTAAAGGCCAACAAGCGCGTCTGCTCAGGGCCTGCTGGAGTAAGGCCTGCCCAGAGGGAGAAAGGGAAGGAGGCTGCACCTGGCAGGAAAGGCTCTCCTGAGGGCAGAGGGACTGGGGCAACTGCGTCACCCTAGGCAACCCATCCCCAACACCCCTGGCCACCACTCACTCCATCCATAACAGCAGCTTCCCTGTAAAATAAAAACTGAACATCACCCTGGGGCAGTCCCAAGCCTACCTGTGCCACTCCTTGGAATCTCCCCTGGCCTAGGCAGGACCCAGGGCATCATAGGCCTTCCACATCACCGCCGAGTCTCCTGCACTGACCTTCTGCATTAATTAACCCAGCATAATGGGCTTAATGTGGTCTTCAGAGCACCTGGCACCTCCTGCGTTGTCTACGCCACAGCCCTTTGGCATGGTTGCCGTGATTGTGGCTGCGTTTCTGCTCAGTGAGAGCTCGGCCTGTGAAGCCCGGCCTGGGCAGCCCCACGGGCAGAGCGCAGCCTGGCCCGAGCGGGTGAGCCCTGAGGGGACACGGCCACAGCCTGCCAGAGCGGCCCCGCGGGGACACGGCCACAGCCTGCCAGAGCGGCCCCGCGGGGACACGGCCACAGCCTGCCAGAGCGGCCCCGCGGGGACACGGCCACAGCCTGCCAGAGCGGCCCCGCGGGGACACGGCCACAGCCTGCCAGAGCGGCCCCGCGGGGACACGGCCACAGCCTGCCAGAGCGGCCCCGCGGGGAACTTCTCAAGGTGGCAGAAAGCAGAAGCACAGGGCGACTTTGGTGGCACCATGGCAGGTGAGGGCCCCGGCCTCGGGTGGGCAGGGTGCTCCAGGGCTGGGCCAGCCCAGCAGAGCACAGGGGGCCTCTCACTGGATTTGTCCAGAATAAATGTACAAAGCTGGAAACATGAGTGTATATATATACCTGTGTGGGCACACAAGATTACATGCACATGTAAAAACCCAGGCTACCATGCTGTGCTTTGCTGGTAAAAGGACAAGGGACCCCTCTATCATCCTCCTGCTTCTCTTTTGTATGGGCTGCAACTGCCAGATGGAGCCAGCCCTGCTGACAGGGCAGGCAGGTAAAAGGCTGTACTGTAAGTCCCAACAGGCTTAAGTACAAATGATGCACCTGCTGCTCAGGTGTCCCTGCAAACTCCCAGGCACAGACATTTAATCTTATGGGAGACCTTCAAGTTGCTCCTGGGCTAAGCAGGGACTTCTGGCTGCCTGCAGAACCTTGGAACTGCTGTTTCCCCTTTAAACCCTTTTATGGTTAATAGTCCTAGCCATGGTGTACCCCAGTCTTCAAAAGTGTGTTTATCTGAAATCAGTGGGAATTGGACAAATACAGCCCTTGTGCCTGCATTCCCTCCTTGGATGCTGCATCCCTGACAATCACTGTGGTATATTGTTGTAATGTCTGACATTCACAAATATGCAGTTACATATTAAATCAAAATCATTCTGGACCATCCTCAATACTTTATTAACTTAAAACATTGTTCTAATAAATATGTACCAAGAAATGTAAGACACTCCATAAAATCTAAATAAGGACATTTACAAACTTGTCAACAAAGTAAAACCAGCTTTTTTTAACTGAGGTACATGCAGAGTTGTTTAAGGCAAATTAGGTAAATTATACTTTTATAGTAAGTCCTGCCCACCTCAGAAAGTTTCCCTTTAAAAACTAAAAAAACAGAAACAAATATACAAATGATGCTATTGAGTAGCTATTTTCCAGTTATTAGAACAAGCCCAGAGTGTAGAAGCCAGTAATGGTTCTCAACAGAAAGTCTGTGCCTCCCTGGTGCTCCTGCCCTTCTCAAGCAGGATCACTTGCTGGATTGGTTTCTAGTTCTAAGGCATAATTTGGCTTTTCCACTGGTCTTCCACAAGCTTCCTTCTCCCTAGTGGATGTAGGAAGAAGTAACCCTCCATGCTTCAAACACTGGCAGTCGGGCCTTGCACAGACAGAGAGATGACTCAGGGAGGATAAAAAGGACCTCTCTGTTAATGCAGCTCCTGATTTGCACCAAAACAACTGAGAGCAGGATTGGACGCAAGCTGGTACCTTTGGTTAAAAACCAGCAAGATGTCAAACTGCACAGTCCTGATCCTCCAGGTTTTCCTGACAGGAAATCATCCAAGAGTGAACCCATTCAGCGCTGAACTCAACCAGGGCAGGTACTGATGGCTCTCCGTCATTACCCCATGTAAACACGGTTATACCCAAGTTTCCCTGCCAGCTGATTCAAGCTACTGAAAACTTGAAGGGGTTTGCCATGGCCATGGGAGAAATATTTTCCAGCTTGCAGATATTTGGTAGCTTATCCGTCTTTGGAGTATTAGGCTTTATATCTAAAAGGTTAATTTTTCAGTGTTATTTCAGAAACAAGGGGAAGAGAAAGAGAGAAACCCCAGCCTTTACTTTCCCTTTTCACAGTCATTCAAGTTGAGCTGTCAACACATGGCTCTGTCTTCTTCTTTCCTCTTTGAGCTCCTGTTCAGAAAGGTAATGCCAGGGTCTTTGTTCAAGACAGGGCTTGGGTCCAGCAGGGAAGCCAAGGGAGTCTGTTCTCATAGTGTTGTAGGCGCTTTCTGTATTGTAGTTTGGACTCATTTCAGGCCGTGCTGTGTCTCCCGGTGTCTCCGTAAATCCACCTTTCGTTGGAAGCCTTTGCCACACAGATCACAGCCAAAGGGCTTGAAGCCTGTGTGCTTCCGACTGTGGGTGATGAGGTTGGAGCTCTGACTAAAGGCTTTTCCACACACCTGGCACTTGTGAGGCTTCTCACCTGCAAGCAGAAGGTGGGAAAGAGAGAGGCTGTGAAAGAGGCAACAGGCTGCTTACGTGGGACCACAGCAAATATACACTGGGCCTTACAGTTGATCAAAGAGATTTCTGTGTGATTACCTATGAAGTCATTCTTACAAAAAAACCTGCAGTTGGGAGCCCCAGAGAGAGCAAAAGCTGAGCCTCCACTGCAGCTGAGCAGGCCTGGACTTGGCTGCACCTCCACCAGCCCAGTATAGTCCTGGGAGCAGCCTGAAGCACGGAGTGCTCTCAGGACACCACACCTTGTGAATGTATTTGTCTGCATGGACTCTGTGCAATTTAAACTGGCTTTGTGTCCTAGGAACATGAGGAACTCCTGGAAAAGTGATGGATGTCTGACATCGATTACTATACCATCAGCATGGGGGCAGGTGGAATAGGTAGATGGATGTTGTTAGAACAAATCCAGTGATCTGGGGTCTGTCCCCAAGGGAGGTATAAGGGCCACTAAGTGCATCCTGAAGGGCACGGTTCATCCAGACACCTGCTCTCTCTGTTCCCCACATGAAATGCTAGTAGTCAGAGCCCTGAAGTTCTCCTGCAGGCAAATGATGTAAATGGGAATGAATACAGCCTCTGGAACTTCTACAGAGGAGTCAGTGGCAAAACTCCATGGGAGCATGATCTAAGTGTATTTTCATACTGTTTATTATCAAGTAACAAATAAAAGGGAACCCAACCACAATACCAAGCCGCATTTTCAGAGTGGCTTTGCACCTGCAGAGCCCACTGGCTTCAGCTGGGAACAACAAACTCTCTGGATGTTTGAAGATCAGATTCTTAGAATCAAAAAAATAATACAAAATGTGCTGAAGGCTCATTTCACAAGTATATGAAAGGAATCCCTGATTCAGTTAAGTACCTGCTTTTATCTTAGCAATTTAAAAGCCCAGGCACAGTTTCTGATCTCACAATAAAATAATCTGACTGATTCAAAATTTGTCTGAAATTCTACTTAATCAAGCCTCATTTGAAAACGTTACTATGGAAATACTTCTTGTATTACTTCATAAATAGTTCATTTTCATCCAGCAACTGTCAGTGAAAAATCTTTATAAGTAACATTTATTATTCACTGCTTGTCACCTAGGAAAGTCACAGCCAAGCAGTGCTACATATAGTGTTATCTTTCTACGTATTTGCCCTTCTTAGGCTTCATCCTTTATACCTGCTAGTGGCCACTATCAGGAAAAAGGATTTTGGTCATCTGAACCTTGGGTTTGGCCACTACAACTGCTATTTCATGTCTATAAATTCTTCCATGTCTTACACATCATTCATTTCCCTCTATTTTAAGTCAATTGTGCAGATCTGAAGCACAATATTTTCTTTTAATGATTTCTGATAAACGTGCCTTCTCTCACTGAATGATATTTTTGAAACAATTTCCTTCGGTGATTCACCTGTACTTTATATTAGTTTCCATGTTTATTACTAACAGTGAAACTTGAGAACTCTGCACCTCTCCTTCCATTCTGTATCAAACTGCAGCCATTTCTCAGAAAGTCCAGGTGGAAGTGCAGACTATCTCTAAACAAATATTTAGACTAAGACCTAGGCCCTCCAGTTTAGTGTTTGATCTAGAGGAGGAGCCTCCTGTTGTTCCTATTGTAAATTGGTAGATCCTGCAAAAAGTAATGCTGTAATCAAATTCACCTGTCATTTTCCCGGGACCTCAGCTGTAAATCAAGGCTACACGAATATAATACTCTACAAATCATCTTACACAAAAGCCCTTTGAATAAACATTGGTGGATCCTATTAAGGGAACACTGATTGGATTGCGAGGATTTTTGTAGGTTATTTTGCAGCTGCTGTTCATTAAACCTCATTCAGATCACTTTCCTTTGCCCAAGTACAGCTCAGATACCATGAATAGGAGTGGGGCAGTGAGAAGAATAGGGAGGTGTGTGCCTTGTCCCAGCTGAGGAGGAATGGACTGCTGCAGAGAAACTGCTTCAGAGACCCGCCCTCATGTTGGGGCTGACACCAGCAGCTGCAGGGCTGACCTGTGTGAATGAAGGTGTGTTTCTTCATATCAGATTTCTGGTGGAACCGCTTCCCACAGTACTGGCACGGATAGGGTCGGGTGTCTGAGTGGATGAGCAGGTGGGTGGACAGAGTAGAAGATCTCTTAAAACTCTTGCCACAAATCTTACAATCAAAGCTGCGTTCCTGCAGAGAGATGAGCCCAGACACACACATTACATCACACCAATGATCCCATCAGCAGCAAACTGCCCAGCAGCACATCAGTGTTGCCCCTTCTGCCTTATCAAGAACTTACACTTCCCAGAGAGCTGGACTGGCCTACACAGATGATAACACTGGCTTGATAGCAGCACCACATGATAAAAAAGATAATGCATCCTCTCCTAGTGCTGTGCACTGTTCCTTACTAAAATTTAATTGAACAGCTCTTCCTGCTGGCAGGAATGGCCAGGTGGGAGCAGCCCCAATGGACGGGGCAGAGTCTGCCAACACATTTTATCAGGGGCCAGAGACACGATCACTCTACTGGGAAGCCCAACAGCTGCAGCACTGTTCAGAAGCCACCTCTCCATTGTACACAGGAAAGTGGGTGCCAAGGGCTGCTTGGGTCTCTTGGGAAATCCCTGTGGCAGACTGAGTCCTGGCATAGTAACAACTGCTTATCTGTAGTTCCATGAAAACTCAAGTGGAAGGTATGTAGAGCACCTGGGACAAACAGCTTTTCAGTTTACTACTTCAACATATAAAAACAAATGCATTAAGACCTTACTGTCTCTCACTTCTCCCTCACACACTCCTCTCCACCACTTTCTTATACCATATACCATCTCTTTTTTCCATCCCTTAACTTCCATTGTACCTTCCTCTTTCTTCTGTGCTTTCACACAACCACCTTCTTCATTTGGCTTTTGATGCACTCTCCCCAGAATGCTGTCCCTTCCATGGACACATTATGCAGTGGTGCCCTTTTCACCATTGTTTAATGGATAATGAGATATCTCCCTTCATTGTCTGCTCTGCTGATTGCACACTCATGAAATTATAAACTAAAGAGCAAAAAAACATTGCTGTAACTCTATTCTCCAGAAGCCAATCTGAAGAAGGAAGATTTGCCAGGTCAAGTGGGTGGGGAAGGGGAAATATGGCATAGTATCAGCAGGTGGAAAATGTTACAAGTCCTCCTACCAAAATTAACTACCATATTCTTTTGGTGTGTGACTCAGTGTGTCGAGATGGGTGAAGTCAGTGCGCTGTACCTGACTGGTTGTTCAGATGTTCCCTGCACTGACAAAAATTACTACAAACAAGGGAAGACTCACTTCTTTGGAGGAGGGAGGAGAAAGAATGAGGAGAGCTGCATCAGAGAAAGCACACTGAGTTGCTTTAGCTGTTAAAAAAAAAAGCCCACATCTGCATTACAATTTCCAGCTCTGAGAGTGAACATTTATTATTCTGGTACTTCTGGAGTGCCAAAAGTGCCCATTGCTTAATACAGATGGCATGAAAGGTCTGAAGAATGGAAACAAAGCCTGTGTTCTTTAATTACCTGATTTGCTCCTTTGCTCACTAACTGGCCACCCTTTCCTCCGATTGCCAGCATATTCTTCACCTACAAGTACGCACTGCAGCCCTACCACATTCTCTTCCCCTCCTCAGTCTAGGTCTCTCCCTCCTTGCCCTGTATTTGCCTTCATGGCTTCCCCAGCCAGCCGAATAGAGCAGCTGGCCCTGGCCCCCAGCCGTTCATCCTGGCAGCCACCCTGCTCTCACCTGCGAGTGCACGGCCTTGTGCTGCTCCAGGCTGACTGCGTGGCCGAAGGTCTTGCCACACATGTCACAGGCAAAGGGCCTCGTGCCACTATGTGAGCGGCGCACGTGTACCTCAAGGCCATGGGGTGTGGAGAAGACCTGAGGAAAGAGCGTACACAGGGTCAAGTTTGCCAGGGAGAGAGGGCTGGGGGAGAGTCATACCCAGTGTGGGAGAAAGGGATCCCTACCTTGCTGCACTTGACACACTTGTAAGAGCCAGTACTGATGAGCACTGGGCGGCACAAGAGGTCCGACTCCACTTTGATGCCACCTGGCCCTTTCTCCTGCTGCAGCCCAGGCTGTGTTTCAGCGTAGAGTCCAGGAGCTGCTGCTGGCGGCCGCTCAAACAGCCCCGGGCCCGGGGAGCTGAAGTCACCATACAGTCCCAGGGAAGAGCTACACTCGGCACCATAGAGGGTGGGCTCGGAGCCTCGGTCGCAGAAGAGCCCCAGGGCTGAGGTCCGCTCCAGCGTTGGGCAGGGCCTGTAGCTTTGCACAAGATGCCTGAGCTCGGAGCCACCCAGGCTGTTCCACATGTATGGTTTGAAGGGCACTGAGAAAGGGGGTGCTTCGTCTAGGGATGGACACACAGATCTCTCCGAGGCTGTGGAAACACAAGGGCATAGGAATTGGTGAGCTTCACATTCCAGACATTATCATGAGGCAGAACAGTCTCAGCACTCAGGCTTATATCCAGAGCCTGACCCCTGTACTGCACTTTGAGGCTGCCCTTTCATCTCAATGGGAGGACATTTTATATTCCACATTAGGGTCTGAGTGTCCAGTACCTACCTACTTACCCAATGTCCCAGCCAAATTAGTTAAAGCCGACACCAATTTTGTCTACCTCCATCTCTGGATGCCTGGGTATGTATTCACTGATCTGACTAGCAAGACTCTAAACAACTCCGTCTGCAACTTCCGATAGTTTTATCTGCAGCTTCTTGGAAACGTGTAGCTACCGTGTCCCAAGATGGACATCAAAGCTGACATTCCACATGTTTAAGCTCTGGTGGAGATCCCACACACACATCTGGCAAATATATCATTACAGAGGTGCCAGACAGGGCAAACATGCAGAGATTTACCTGGTAAACAAAATGAAAAACATCTTGTTGCACAATTTAATGCCCAAATCTAGTCTCTAAACTTCATGCCACAACTGACCATAAATATACCACAGCATAACTTAAATAAGTAACCCCTTCTGAGGAGCTTGCATGTTATGCTTCACTTTTTCAGAAAAAAAGTAAACTAAAATTACTCCTCATCTGAAAGAAAATCATTGCTGTTTCAGATTGCTCTGGGGTTCTCCATAAAAAGAAACTGAGTCCACCTAAAACAGAGAGCTTTGTAAAATCATCAGGATGGGCCACATTAACACCTGAAGACACAAAACAATTTTCCTAGCAGTCATAATCAAAGCAAATTTCCACCAGGACAAGCTCAAATGGCTTCAGCAGGCTCTAAGAGGGTCACCTTCAGCAGTGGCATCTGAACAATGCAGTGGGCACCACATGAATCACACTTGAGTGCCCACAGCAGAGTGATGCAATGGCAGGAGCACAGCCTTTGAAAGGAGTGTCTAAAGACACCAATGCTCAAGGAGCCTCACATAGAGAAAAGCACAGCTGGGCATGGAACATGAAGCACCAGACCCCAACTGTGTCTGCCAGAGATGCTGATTAATGCCCGAGGAGCACTGCTTTCACTCCTCATCATAACAGGCAGCAGCACTGGGAGAGTCAAATGTCTCCACTGGCCAACAGTTTCAGTGAGCCAAGGAAGAGATGAATCAATTAACTACTGAAGTGCTGATACCTTCATGGAGATATCGGCATCCCTTATAACTTGGGCTTCCAAAGTAAGCCCCCTTAAGCAAAAACTTGTCCACCCACAATTGCTCTCTTACTTATTCATGTCAGCTCCCATGGCTTTTTCAGCCTTTGGCAAACCAAGATAAATGGGAGTGGACGAGGGAAAGAAGGCATGATGTGTTAGGCTATCCATTTGGATAGGGGAGTGGTCACGGAGAGGTTACAGGAGGTAGTAGAAAATGAGGTTAAAACTGAGCTTTGAATGACTTGACTTTTTCCTATCTTTTACATAACTTCAGATGTTAACAATCAACAGTCTCAAATTCTTCCACTGACATTAGCAGTCTTTTGGTTGGAAATATATGCACACATACCAGCTGGGACATTTGAAGAGAGTGATGAAATCAAATTAGCTGACATGGTGTTCAGCATGATTTTTCCTGTTCTGCACTGACTGCAAAGTTGTGGTCAGCGTCACATCATCTATCTTGTCTCTTTGCAACCAGTTTCAGTGTTGCCATCTCTCACGATTTTATCGCAAAATTCAAACCTATCTTGAAGTCCCAGCTCTTAAAATGGCATGATTTCATCAAGCCCTCAGCTTTGCTTTTGTTTGTTCTTGTTATAACTTTTTTTTTCCTTTTAAAGTCAACTTCTAGCTCAAACTGTAAGAAAAACATGGAAACATAAACCCTCAATATTTCAACACTAGAACTGAATATCCATAAGGTATTACTTACAATCTTGATTTCTGAGCCAGTTCATTGAGTGAGAGGAAAGGGAAGCTTGACCTGATTTTTGAGCCCTTGGAATTGGCAATACAGTATACGGTGAACATTGCACCACAGATCAGTTTGCGTGCAATGTTCCTTCCATCACCTCACATGCTTTGGAGCCCTCTCAAGCACAAATGCAGGGCAGTCACTCAGATTATACTCAAGCTAACCTAGCCCAGTGGCAAAGCAACCTGCAAACCCTGCTCTGCCACACTGCAGGGCACTTCTGTGTGTGCCTCTTCTCCACAGCATCTAGGGGGGAACAGTGCTGGAGAGAAATATTTTCCCTCGTTTTCCGAGAAATTCTGTGCAGCTGTCACATAGATTACTTCTGGGAGAAAAAAAAAATCAATGCTTGTTTTTGAAGGTAAGACAAACTCAACCTTAACTGGTTGGGAACAGATTGATATGCACAGCAAAGAGAGATTTGAGTGTCCTCTAACACAAAACACCACACTTTCTACACAACTCCATTATACCCAGTAAAAGTCTCTTTCCTTCTGCAGCATCAACAGGCTCATCAGGAGATACTAATACTGCTGCACTGAGCTCCCATGCACCTTCTGCATATGCAAATGCATGTGATTACAGATACATGTAGAAAGTGAGGTTAAATAACAAAGTGATTTGCACTGATGGAGTTAACAGGTATTATGTCTGTATGTTGTATGACCGTCTACATCAGCAGCACAGCACTCAAAGACAAAAGTGAAATACAGCTTTCACTGCATACTGAAGTGACCTGCACCTATGTTCACTTCTAGAGATACACAAGCAGTAGTACCACTCACCACACCTGCCCTCAGCATGATTTAGAAACATCACTTCTCATCTGCTCTGCCTGGCAAAGCACAAAAACTGTGCCACATCCAGATACAATTGCAGGAATACATCTCTCACCACTGCATCTTGCAGAAGTGACCTAGACACAAATTCCAGCTTCACACTGAATCTGACAAAGCAGCTGGAAGGCAGAGGGGCTGGAGGAGGGGAGCTGTGGGAGAAAGCCCAACTATCTAATCCTGTTGCCACTGCCTACATCATTAATATAACAGCACCTCTCTCAATGCACTGAGATTCATTTAATAAAGCTCTTACAGTACTTGAAGTCCCTTACCTTCCCAGACCTCCTGTGAATGGGATCAGACAGCCCCAGGACTGCCCAACACACCTTGAAAAATCTTGATCTGGGGACATCATCCTCATTTTGTAAAGCTATCTTCCCTGGCCAGCCTGATGGTTAGCTGGGAGCTGATGAATCCCACAGTGAGGGAAGAAATGAGTGGGAAGGAGGAAAAGGCAGAGACGACCTGGTAAAATACCTGCTCTATTTTACATCTGTCTTTTTGACACCCTGTGAAAATTATCTGTTTTCTGTGCAAAAATTGTAGTTATTTGGGAAAGAAGGAGCAGGACAAGTTCATTAGAACAAAAATTACACACGTTGCTACAGTCTGTGCAGAAATATTATCAGAAGAGAGACTTCTGCATTGCTGCATTTGGTCTGGTCTGTTGTTTGC
Source organism: Corvus brachyrhynchos (assembly GCF_000691975.1). Lineage (NCBI taxonomy): Eukaryota > Metazoa > Chordata > Aves > Passeriformes > Corvidae > Corvus > Corvus brachyrhynchos. The sequence goes on along the minus strand of NW_008237239.1, from coordinate 9,741,222 downwards.
ACAGACTGAAAATGTCCTGTGGCTGATGCTGGACAGCATTTTGAATGTTCCCTCAAAGGAGCTTAGGACTCTTGAAAGACGATGAGGCTTTAAAAATGCAAATCCACATCATTACAATTAGCCATTCATATGCAAGGACACTGTAAAGACGAAGTAGGAAACGGTGGCAAACCGGGACTAAGTATTCGTTTGCTAGTGTCTGCTGTCAGTCTGTAAAGCTGACATAATTTTTCCTTCATCAAGATTAAAATTGTCCTTTTTTCCAGCTGTCATTTTTTAATCGAGGCACTAAAAAGTGGTTTTATATATATATACGTATTTTTGTTCTAAAATGACACCACTGTATTTTTAAACGAGATAAGTGTTTGTGCCAGGCTAGGGACAGCATCTCCCACTGCTCCAACCACATCAAAGGCAGGACAAGGGAGCTAGAGACAGGCGCTGTAGCCATAAGTGTGAGTTTCCTGGATTTGGGGTGTTTAAATCTGACCATCATTATTTTTTTCTCCTCTGGTTTTTACAAATGTGTTTTTAGAAAAGAAAAACAAACAAACATAAAAAAACCCAAAAAACAAAAAACCACAAATAGCAAAAGAGAGGGGGGTGGGGGAAGGGAGAGTCAGATTATTTTTTATAGGCAGGAAACAAGAAATAACCTGAAAGGGCGTTAGGAAAAATGTCTAGCAGGTTGTACAAAACGTAAAATCAACGCTGTTTACTACAGATATATAGATGGACTGTGCTGTCTTAAAAGACTTACAGGCTCTGTGTAGGCAGGAGCCTGTAGGAGAATGCTGGGACCTTTTAAACAAAAAATCAACACCCAATGTCATGACAACTTTCCTACAGCCTGTCACCCGCTGCTCCCTCAGCAGCACGATACGGGCTGGAAAAGCAACCCGAAAGAGTAACCTGAAAACGAGTGGAAGGAATAGATTCTGGAAAATCTGGGGGGGAAATAACAATAATTAAGAAAAGGGACACGCAGATCTGTCCCTTCTACTCGTTTGTGGTGGTGGCACCTAGGCATGAGATACATGCTCCACTGACCCACGGCACGAGCACGGACACACAGCCGGACCCTCGCTGAGCGCTGATCGCCCCGGTCCTTACCTGGCGAGACAGAGGGCGAGGGAGGTCTCCAGAAATCCTCGAACTCGGACACTCTGTCGCAGACACTGCCCTCGCAGCTGGGTGACGACTCGGAGGTGCCATCGGCAGCCTCGGTAAGGTGGGATTCCGGGGAAAAGCGCCCCTGGGAAGGCTCCGGATCGGGCAGGGCGGTGGGGCACATCTCCGTGTCCTCGGGGATCTTGCTGTCTGAAGGGCAAAGGAGAAGAGGGAACTCCTCAATGTGGGTCTGCGGTGGGAGCCAGCCACCTCCCGCAGCCGCCCGCTCCCACCCGGGTTTGATGCCCGACTCTCTCCAAGCTCGCATCAGCCCCTCCGGCGTCCCGCAGGGGCTGCACAGCGACCGCCCGGTGCCGCGGACACCGGGGCGATGCCGGACGGGTGGGCTGTCTCAGAGCGAGGCTGCGACCGAGGGACTCCTACCTGCACAGATCTGGGCTAGCACCGTCCCCAGCCGCAGGCTATAGTCCTCGTCGGCAGAGCGAGGCTGGTGGTAGCTGTGCGCTTTCTTGCTCTTCACTAGGAAGGACCTCGGCATGGTGGGGTGCTGCCACGGCG
>NW_008237239.1:9738509-9739162 GCF_000691975.1 Corvus brachyrhynchos | reverse complement strand
ACAAATATCCCCTCCGAAACAGCTTATCAGGTCCCGCCACCCTGGACTGGCCGACCAGCGCGGGGTTGTTACCGGGACGGGAGGGAGAGTCATTACAAACCCGACAGCCTAAATCTGGCGCCTGAGAGGCTGTTACTGTCGGAGGGACTGATTCACCCATCCCGCGCGAACAACGATAACACGAAAACGAACAAAACGAATCTCTCCTGGAGCCCGCAGCTGTCTCCGCGGCACCACCTTGCAGCTGCGGGCACCGAAAGCCGGGGCGGGGAAAGGATACGAGGTGGGAAACCTGCGGGGAGTCGGGGGGGGATCGGGTTAAACAAAACTACCCCGAACCAACTCCTCGGGCGAAGGCCGGAGAGGTTCATTCGAGCCCGTACAGCACGGGGCCGCCTCTGCCGTTACACTTGACTTTGCAAATAGCGAGTTTAATCCACATTATTTGGGGGGACTTCGGCGAGTTGCTTTTCTTTTTTTTTTTATTCTCCCGTCAGTGGCCTCGGGTGTACAAACGGGGAAGAGAGGGAAGGAGCCTAGCCCGTCAGCAGGGGCCCAGGAACTGTCCCGCAGGTGGCGGCACTGGCTGCGCCACAAAGCTCCGGCCCGTCCGCGCCCGACAGGGGCAGGGCCGCTCAGCGCCGCTGGTGAGG
>NW_008237239.1:9735391-9737855 GCF_000691975.1 Corvus brachyrhynchos | reverse complement strand
AAAAAAAAAAAAAAAAAAAAGAAAGAAGAAAAATTTTAAAAAGCGCCCAAACCTCACAAATCACTAGTGTTCCCCTCCTCTGTTTCTCTCTCAGTTTTCCTTAAATGAAAACGTCTTACCGTATTCCACCTCACAGAGCTCGCTGAAGTGATACCGAAGTGTCATTCTGGAATCGGGCGCTTCGTTTCTCTCGGGGTTCTGTTTTAGAAATTACACACATCTATCTGAACTATTCTTGGATCCCCTTCGACTTCCGCAACGAGAACAAGTCACAGATTCAAAACACAGATTGACTCGGGCGGGCAGAGGGCAGGGGCTAGGGCAGCCGGCGCTCGCCCTGCTGAGCCCGCTCCGCGCCGCATGCCTGCCCTTGGCCCGGACGCACGTCCCGCCGCCATCGGGCCGTGCGTGGCGTTGTAATCGGGACTAAGGCCGGGTCCTGGGCGACGGAGATCTCTCCTAGCCTAGAAATAACTTGTTGTGGAAAACTCTTCTGGGATAAATACGCCCAACGGCGCTGAAAATACCTTAAGACCCAAGCCTAGAGGTTTGCTCATTTCCCTTCGGATTTAGGTAATGGTTAAATATGGAAGGGGTAGGCGAGATGCCCCCCCCCACCCCTCCCTCCGGCTACTGTCGCTTGACAGCGATTCAAACATTAAGGCGAAAGCGGAGCGGAGCCAGGCAAGTGGGAAGAGATGGCCCTCGTCGTCTGCGTGCCGGTGCTCAGGTTCTAACCCGGGGAGGATCCGTGGGGCACCGGAGACGAACACCGTAGCGGGGATTCGCGTCAGGCAGCATCCTGCGCCTGTGGAGACTCCCGCGTTGCGCAACGGGGAAGCCTGCTCCCTTCCGCAAAAAGAAAAAGGTTCGCTTTGCTTTACGCACACACACGACCCGAAAACATAGTTTTCCAGGTTTAGTCTCGGATTCCTAATGCAGTCAGGAAGTCAGGCTCGGGTGTTCGGTATCTTTCTGAGGTGGTTATGGGCTTCGCTCTCAGACATCTCAGGCCATCAGAAACTTCGTTTCGGTGACTGTAGGGCCGCCTAAAGTGCGGCTCTGCAGTGAGCGAGTCGAGGTTTAACACAATTTCCCGTTCAGAAACGACTGAGACTGAAGTCGGACGTGACAGAAGCAAACTTCAGCCTTCCTCACGCTCAGGAGCATGCTGGCTTTGAGACCAGGTGCTTTTTTTTCACCACTAGCCCCGAAGCATTTACAGAAAAATTAGCCACTTGGTGCCTGTGAGTCCCTACGGTTCATAGGATTAACCTAACTTCCCAAAATCTAAATAAGCAAGCGAACACCACCTCGAGTAAAGCTGTCCAACAACTGAGTGATGCTTTACTGTGACACAAAAGAAAGCTGAAGAACACGACTGACACCTTCATTTTTGCCGGAAAGTTCCTGGTGCTGGGCGCAGCAGTTTTATTTACGGCATCTATGTACCGCCTTGCTGCACCTTAGGTTGATTACTCTGAAAATCATTCACGCCTTCAGCTTCGAGAATCAATGCTGGAATCAGTAGAAATAACCAGATTAGAATAACTAGTTGTGATTTCTTGTATGCGTCTTCGTTGACTCACTGTTACTTTTTGCAAAACAGTCTTTCTCGTTTGCCTCTGAAATGGGATGATAAATTCATGCCCTTTCGTTTACCTTGCTACACACCGCTTTGACTGTGTAATGAAAGCACCAGAACACATTAAATTACTAGTAACGCTCATAAATAATTGTGACCTGGTTACAAGAAAATACACGTTCGTCGTTACACATCTAAATTCAAAATGCATACAGGTGCTGCTGTGGGCTGTAAGGCGTGGTAATCTCCGTTCGGAGGGTGCTTGCAGCCTTCTGGGAAGCTGGATACGGGATGCGCTGTCGGGCGCCGAGCGGCTCCGCTCGGGACTATCCTGCGGGAGGCACCCTGCTGAGCCCTTGTGCTCAGCCCACCTGCGGACGGCTCTTTCTCACCCACTGCTTCCTAATCAGGTTAAACCCCTTCAGCAGAAATAAATAAATCAAATGAGTTAACAAAGCAAATGCTAAATCCAGCATATAATCGTGTGAGGGTGGGTGCTGCACGGGAACCGGGAACGGACCTCCGGCTCCTGGGCTGTCAGTTTTCTCAAACAATTAGAGGAGAAATTGTACGAAACCGGTTGTGTTTCGTGTTTTGCAAAACTAGTTCGTGCCTGAAGTGCATCCTCTGCCTTCCCGGATCTCGGCTGGACGGGCGAATTGATTCATGCCGCGGGTGAGGACGAGGGAAGCGGGACGCGGACGCTGCCCAGCGAGCGGTGCAGAAGATGACCCGAGGCTCCCAGCGAAGCCTTGTGCCGGTTTAGCTCTGTCCCTGGAGGGTGCGCGGGCAGCAGCTTTGACCGGGACCTGGCGGGTCGCGGATCATGGCAGGGGCCGGCGTTAGCGGGGGCCGTGAGCGCTCGCACAGCCCGCTCCG
>NW_008237239.1:9682825-9735221 GCF_000691975.1 Corvus brachyrhynchos | reverse complement strand
CCGCCCCGCGCGCTCGGCCCTGAGGAGAGCCTTCCGCGCAGCCTCCTACAGCCATCGTCCCCAGGCTCTTCCCACCCCGAGAGGAGATGCTATCTGTAGTAACAGCACGCCGTAAAGAGGTGAAGGGGTTCAGCTTTTATTCTTGGTGTACAGTGTGACCTATGTGCCGCAGCTCAGTAACCTTTGAGATGGTCTTGCGTGTGCAGTGTCGAGCTGTTCCGTGCAGCCAAGTGTTCTGTGGCGTTGCAAAGCCAAAAGCCAGGGCCCAGAGCTGGCACACTGATGTAATTCATGGAAAATGTAGGGCTGGGTTTTAATGAAGTTGCTGTAATGCTTTTCTCAAAGGGAGTGTGATATTCAAAGTTAAACATAAAAACTTGCTAAGATGCAGTTGAATACAATAGCACATCATTGTTACTCCATAGTGACAAGAGAGGGGAAGAAATAAAAAAGAGGGGTTTAAAGTAGGGTGGGATTATGTTATAGTCGTGCTTAAGACTGAAGAGCTACTCAGTGTAAGTCACTGTACGGTTTACGGCACCTGCCTGGTGTCAGCATTAGAGGTAAAACAACAACGGATAAGACACCAAAGGTGACAAGCTGGAGGTGAGATCTTTGTGTTCAGAAGTGGTGGGACACTTTGCAACAGGAAGAAGGATTTGAAGAACAGGATTTGACAGGTTAGCTGCTTGGTACAGAGGGGAGGAGAAGCAGTTTCCTGTGTGGGGTAGTCAGGATTGGGAGAAGGCAGCAAAAAAGGTGGGGAATTTATACCCACTTTAAAGTGATAAAACTTGGGATCACAGTTATGCAGAACAGTTCCACTATGAAAAGCTGCTAGAACTTGTAGCATTGTGCATTCTGTTGGGAAGCGTGTCTTTATTTTTTTTAAACTTTTTAAAGTTACTTTTAACATTCTGCTTATTATTTTTTCCCCCAGCATCTTGTCACTACCTTCTTTATGGTCCTCCTTGTGGCATAAACGCATGCTGTAAATATGTCAGAAATTAATCAGTGTTTTTGATTGCAATTGTTTTGATTGCTGGGGAAACAAAAGTAACTTCTGCTGCACCCAGAGCAGATTAGAAAATTATCACTATGAGCACAAACTGGAGAGGAAAAGTAACAGTAGGCTGTGGTGTTGAAGGCTGGGATGAAAAGAGGGGTTCCAGCTTTGGGAAGGAGTAGACCCAGAATGTACCTCTATTATGAATAGGAGAAAGTTGAATCAATGGTTATAGAACATAGACTATGCAAAATGTTCTCATAGGAATTCTAGTTCTCATGGTAGGGCACTAGAAATTTCAGTCACTTGTGCAGTACTATGCAATTCAAAGAGTATGCCACATTGCTTTTGTTTTTCATAATTGTGAAATAAGGTATTAGTTCCTGGAAAGGGAGAGCATTAAGCTGTTGTATCTTAGTCAGTGTCCAGGCACGAGTAGGCATGCATACATTAGCATGTTTACTCTGAAGCTGAAACTTCATGCTATATAGAGGTTATATTGAAAGTCAATTTACTGTGTGCTTTTGCATCATTAGGAATTTCTGGTTCTATTGCCTACTGTGTAAATATATTTCAGTGATTTTTCTTATGTCTTGGACTAGTCTGTAAACAAAAAAAACGCCAAACCAAAACCAACCAAAAAACTCCATCAGCAGGTGTAATGCTCAGAGAATTACAGAATATATACTGATAAGAGTATTTCACAGAACAAAAATGTACGTCATTGAATCTAAAAATCCATTAGTTATCCATAGCTTTCATCTTCCTTCTTAATACACAGAGTTAGGAGCTGCTGCATGATCGAACATAACACCGTAGTTTCCATATAGATTACATGAACTTCTATCTTATAGGTTGGTTTTTTAAATTTTAGACTCCAGGACTACCATAACGGCTTTCCTAGGGGATTTGCATTATCTCCACCTTCCTCCAAAGTGAATTCCATTACTTGGAGCCTTTACAGGTAGGGGAATTAGCAGCATATCTGTATAAAATGTGGATATTTTTATGCTAACATATCTTTAGGTCATTCTAGCTTAAGTGTATAAGCATCAGGTTTCACTAAGTCACTAACACTGTCTCTGATATCAAACAGTGATCACATTAATACCCCAGAAAACCATGTAGTTCCTTTTGTATTGCAGTTCCACAGAAGGGTTCAATAGTGATCAAGTTCAATAGCAGGATGTACAAAGTGGTTTTGATAAATTTATGCAAACTCCAATGTAAATGCTTCTTTTAATCCTTTTTGTAGCAATGTATTTTAGTCTGTGTATAAACAAGTCTTCTGAAACTGCAGTATATTCAGTGATTCACCTTTATCACTAGAAGAGATGTAGTCAGTTGGATAAGGACTTTTGCGTATTTTTATTTATGCTGTTATTCAGTATCAGTATTTATTCTATTTGTATACTTTAAAATCACAAATGTTCAGGAAATAACCCTTGCCATCTGATCTCATTTGCTATCACTTGAACAGTAAGGCAGTTATTGCAAAATCATAACACTTCACTATTCAAACAGACAAGAGTTTTTATGGCCCTCCAACTGAATTTTGTGCCTGCCACTTATTACAGAACGTTACCTTTAAGAGAGGCTTGCAGCTGGTATTGATGACAGGCAACAAGACATTTGTCACCTATACTACTGGGCAACAATGATCCAGGTGCAAACATAAGTTAGCAGATGCTCATTGGAAGGAAAGAAGATGACTGTTGCTCATTTGTGAACAAAAGTGCTCCTGATTTGGTTTTGCATACATGACATTTTCAACAGGACTAAAGATCACTTGGCTAGTCCAACTCAGAGGTGGCAATTTACACAGGCTATACTTGGAACTACATATTCACTGATAGGATGTGGGGAAATTTGGCAGAAATACTGAAACAACTTAGGAGCTGCAGAAATCAGTAATTTGGAATTTGTCACCCACACGCTTAAAGATTTAAATTAGATTGCAGCTGGGCAGATAATACTGTTGAGATGCCCATAATGTGCTGTTTCCATACAGTCTTCTCTATCATTCTTTGAACATTTTTTATCTCCTCAGTTGTGTGGTTTCTTTCTGAAAACATATTCAAAATAAAGGGAAAGGAAATGCCTAATGGGATTAGCAGATGCATTCAGCAGAATGCTTCCACACTTTTTGCACTTTTAAACAACTACACTGCTTCTCGTGGGTAGCAAACCAGTTAATATACACACTGCCTATCAGCACCAAACTTCTGCATTGCATCTTTTCATTTAATAGAACAGTTGGAAACATTGCTAAAAGAAGTCTTAAGGATTGCTTAATTACGTAAGACGGAAATAACAGAATATTCTTGACTAAAATGTGTCTGCAAGAGCAAGTAAATGTTCATATGACAACAGCAGAATATCTTGCTCTGTTCAAGAAGCTAAGGCTGTTTAACTGGATCTCAGTTTTCAGGAGACTGGAAGCAGATTGCTCAGCTAGCTCTTACTGCTTTGTTCATAACAGCTTTTTTGGTGATGGCACCAATAGTGTATTTCCTAGATAGTTCTGCAATATAAACTGTAAGAGCACTGAATGTACATATTTTCACTGCACTGACCATGTCTACATTAGAACTAACATATGAATAATTCTTCACCTTATTTGAACCTATCTAGAGCCTGCAAGTAACTATGTGTTAACCAGGGACTATAGCTTGGAAGAGACTAAACAGTAAATGCTGCAACCTTGTTAAATCATGAAAAATTTATTTTCATTACATATACATGAAGGTAAAAGATTTCAGTCAATAGTGTTTTGAACAAGCATTTCTGACATGAGCCTGTTAGTGTAGCTAGTCTGAAACTTAATGCAAAGTTAGTGTTTTTCTTTATTTAGTAATTCACTTTTAGTGTGTATATACAGAATTCATTTTCCTGTTAGAACACCAGAGACAGTAATATTGCAACATTTACATTCCTCATATAAAATGGAGTAATGTACATTTTCAGCTTGGTGTAGATACATAAATATGTACAAAATAAACATTATTGTAATTATCATATTCAGACCAGTTATTATTTAGCAACATCTAAAGCAGATGCACACAGATTTAAGTGAAAATGGTGAAAAACACCTTTATGACATTAGTGACCATTATTTGCATATATAAAGTAGTACAGATAAAGGCTCGTCTTTCAAGCCTTCTGTGGGCATCCAATAACTTTAGTAAAAAACCAAAACTAATTGAGAAGCATAAGATAATTATATATATATATATGTGTGTAATGATCAGATGGTTTACTAGTGTCCATCTTGATCACAAAAGGGTAACAATGTAAAACATACACGTTTGTTCAGAGCATAAAATATTGCACAAAAGCAATTTCTTTTGAGGAAAATAATTCCCGTGTTTGTGAACAGCAAAAATGCTTCTTACACATTAAAGAAATAATATATTTGTAGTTTCTAAACCAAAGAACATTCAGTAATACTGTCAAAACTGTCATCCATCAACTCCTTCCCAGCCTGTTTTATGGCAATGGTATGTCATCAGCAAGATTTGGCAAAGAGAGAAGGCAGATAGACAGTACATGTATATTTATCACAGGCCAGACCAAATCCAATAGTTACCTAAACCAACTCTGGATGGCTTCAGTTACCCGACAATTTCAGCCTTAAAGAAATATGGAAGTCTTCAGTGCTAGTCACAGTGATAATCACACAGTAGTAGAGTAAGATTCCATTCTTCTCTGCTTAGAAACCATCTTGTCTGAATTTCCAGTCTGCAGGGCACTTTCTTCAGTATCACTGTCACTGCTGTCTACAAGTGTGTGATCCAAAGACATCTGACCAGTCCTCCTGTGTAGATGAAAGTTAATCCCACTCTCCTGTATGGAGTTAGTTATAAAATCTTCATCAGAAGAATGAAATGATTCATCATCTCCTGTGAAATGGTTGACAATGTGAATCCCATCAAAAGTGGGTTGGTCTGAGAAGTTTCTCTGGCCTTTTAGACATTTGATCTGTTAGAAAAATTTGAAGTTGACAATTAATCAGAGCTCAAGAATCCAGCAATAAAAAACCCCAAACAATAAAAACCAAACCAAAAAAACAAGTGCATTTTCAAGAAATGCCTCATTGAACTCTTACTGGATAAAATGAAAGATCTGAAAAGTACCACATTTGATGATCACTTCAAGTATTATAGTTTTAAGGCTTAATAATCAAGGTACCTAGAATCAATAATGAGAGATTCCTCTTTTACTGCATCTTTAATATCCCCACAAGGATGGTTTCTATTTTCTAGAGTGGCCTATTTGTTTCGACAGCAAACAAATAGCAGCAAATTTCTTTTGGCCTTAGCATTTTACTTTTACAGCTCCATTCTTTCTCCTATCGCCTGATTTCTTACTTGAAAAAGCCCCCCCTTCAAAGAACAGGGTCCCAAGTGAATATTGCAGCTTCTCACAGTCACAGAAAAAATCCCAGAGAATATGTTTAGTTCAGTCTACATTGTAACATTAGGTATCTTAATTATCTAATTCAGATCCAATGAGATTTCAGATCAAGTTGTATGAGAGAAATGTCTCTGTATAGCATAAACAGATTGTAGTTGCAATTTTAAGAGAATATCAAACAAGACAAAAATGATTGTCAGACCATGGACAAGATAACATTTTAATTCAATGTGATGCACAGTGATACACAATTTCAACCATGCATTCAAGCTATTCAAAACTAAACCCCAAAGCACTAAAGTCTGGCAAGTCCCCTGTTAATTTAATGAAAAATAACTGCAGCTCATGGAAGACATTCTGGAGGTTGGTTGTTTTTGTGGTGTTTTGGTTTGTTTGATCTAGAATTTCTTTTTTGTTAGCTTTTAGTAGCAAATACCTCAGGGTCAGTTTGACAGTCTAAGAGCATTAAGATAAAAAATCCTGAGGATGCAGATAAACATTAAAAATGGATTATAGAACCTTCCAAATGTCACTCTAAAAGCTTAAAAAGGAAGAAGCACCAAGTGCTACTTTGGAAGCGACTTTTTGCAGTAACAGACCTGGAGAATAGAAAGAATAAAATGCTGAAGAGTTTCTTTACAGAAATCTGTTTGATGTTTCATAAATCTGAAGCAATATTCACTTTGATAAATGAGAAGTGCATGTATGTCCTCAGTATTGACACCAATAGGAGATTTTTACCTGTCCATTTGGGGAAGAAGGAATCTCTGTACTTACCATGGGCTTGAGCAGAAGATGAGAATAAAAAGGAGTTGAAAAAAGATTACAAGAGTCATAATCATGCTAGAAGGCATTAAATTGCACGTTAGCATGTAAAAACTCCAGCTTTTGATGTTTTATCAAAAAATCCCTGTTAGAAATATGGGTACATGATGTAGATCTAAACCGTGGTTGTTACTATGCATACTAATGTTAGTTTTTTGCATTTTCTTTACATACACATAGGCTGCAGTTGTTTATGAGGACTTTGTGTAAAGGCAAGCAAAACAGAGCTCCACATTTGCACAGCATAACTCATGATGCAAGCAAAATCAGCTTATACCAGAATAGATAATTTTTACTAGCTTATATACCGAGATGCAGAAAGCCTGGTAAAGACATTCTTGTGTTATTTAGAAATATTATTCCTGAAAATATCCTGCAATATGATCAGATTAGCTGCCACATGAATTTTCCAAAACAGCTATCAATTTTAGTCACTAAGAAAATAAAACACAGAAACCCAACAATTTCTCTCCACCCTCACCACAGGAAAAAAAAGAACTGCTGTACAAGTGACTACAAACTTCATATTAGAATAAGAAATTATATGCTTTTAGGTCTGTACAGTTGAGCCATTGGTTCACCTGAAATTATAAAGCTGATACTCAATGTTAGTTGTTTTGAACACTCAGCCAAGCCAATGACCTCAGCTGTTTTCCTGAAGACTTAAACATGATACCTTTAGATGAACTTATTTAGGAAACATGACAAAATCATGGTTTCACAGTTTTAGGCAGTAACCTTTCCAAATGGGAGTCTGTGGAAAATGCTGTTGGTGAAAAGAGATCATGAATAGTCACAGCCTTTGCCAGTTCCTAAAGGGAGTCTCAGAAAACACTGTTATCTTTGTGCATCCTTTCATTAAAATAACAAATCTGTGACCTTCCAGAAACCCTTTTCATCTGCAGCTTTACACTTGCCTGCCTTTTTTTCTTAAGTACTCCTCACATCCAAGGGGAAACAGACTGCTGTGAAGAAATGAACATACTGCAGAGAACACACACTACACATCTACCAATGTAACTTCTGTCTACTTCAGAAATGGCCACCTCAGCCAGAATACTACAGCATAGACCTTGTTTGTATTATGGGGATCAACAGGCTGGAGAGCAACACTGCTGAAGAGGACAATGGGGTCCTGACACACAGGAGGCTAAGCCTGAATCCACTCTGTCCCTGGGCAGTGATGAAGGCTAACAGCATACTAGGCTGCACTGACAAGGGCAAGTGTACTTTCATATTTGAAGATAATTCAGGGGCCCTTCAACCTAATATTTGTTCAGGAGCATTTCTGAAGGAACTAGATTATTTGCAATTTTTATTGCAACAGGAAGGCTTCGTAAGGCTTCTCAAAGCATTTGAAACAACTTGCAGACAGCCTGCACACCAATGCAGTTAGATACCAGTGGCCAATGCCACCATAAAGCTCTAAAATGGAGGTTTCCTAAAATGAAGTTTTGTACTCTCACATAACTTTACAGTCTAGCAAGTGAGGCTCTACACTCCTAAAAGAAAAAACAGTATCTTTTTTCAAGGCAGGAACATTACTGTCCTACTGGCTCAAGGCAACAGTCCATCAGCCTAATACGGTATCTCCAACAGTGACAACAGGCCTCCATTCACTTGTCCAGAAACTGTTGTAGCAAATATGAATGAAATCTTTTTCTAGCTGCTTTGACATGCATTTATACATCAGCCATCCATGACTGATTATATTATTTGCTGTCTATCTCCACATCTTCCTATGGCAATGAATTCCAGAAATTCCTTTATTTTTAAACTAATCTACTTGTTTTAGTAACTGCCCCCAAATTCTAATAATGCAGGAACAAGTGGTGAAAAGCAGTTCTGTGATCATTTTTCTGAAACTTAGATCACATCTTCTTCAGCTTTCTCTCTAGAGCAGATGAGTTCCAATTCGTTTTAGCCTCTCATAAACAGGGAGTATCAAGACAACTGTAATTTCAGTTGCCCTTTAACTTCCCTACAGACCTTCTTTATAAACTCTCTACATCCATCTAGATAGCAAGTGGCAATACAACTCCCTTTATTTGGTTTTTAATATACTTCCTGTTGATGCCCAGCATTGCCTTGTCTGATTTGGCTGGTGCTGCATGTTAAGCCAGTGATGTCAGAGGACTCAATACCAACTTGAAAACATCTTTCCTGATTTGTAACTACCAATTCTATGTTTGCCATTGTGTAGGTATGGCTTAGATTTTGCAATAGATGAATAATCACCTTATTCACACAGAAGTTAATTTGTCAGCTTTTTAAGACAGACTTGAGATTCTTGCTTGTCAGGGTTTCATTTGAACGTGGAAAAAGAGCTTAAGGTAGGAACTAAAGCATTAAGCTAAGATCTTGCCAATCATCTACCCAAGCATATCGAGAGAATGGGAAATCCAACTAAGGATTGGAATGCAGGATGTGTGGACCCAACCCAAACACAGCCTGCCCCCTCCCCCCTCCTGTTCTACTCTATCCTTATCCCTGAAGGAACTACAGCCATGTTGAGCAAAGTATGGACTTGCACCCCAGTGTCTCTTACTTTCTGTTCTCTTTTGTACAAAGAGTCAATGTTTGTTAAAGGCTTTCAGTTTTGTGTCTGGCCTTCCTTCATGTGAAGGGAGCTAGATCTCTGTCACTCCAACAAGTGACATTTAAATGAACCTGTTTCTTACTGCTTCACTTGCAAGAATCTCAAATCTGATCACATCTGCCAAAAAAATTTTAAAAAAACAAACAAACCAAAACCCAAAAAACCCCAATTAAAAAAATGGGTGTGGTAAACCCTGTGTGTTTTGCTTTTAATTCTCAAATCAAGGTCATATTGTCTAGATGACTGCAGCTTCAACTCAGTTTTCACTACTGCACATTCACATGGTCTTTAGGACATTTCAAAGGGTTAATAACATTATGTGATCAAAATATATATCATCATTATCCCTTCAAAAGCCAGCTGAATCAAGAACAAAACCTTAATAATGTGTGTATTTATATACCTTCTTGTGTCTAAAGAATTTAGCATTTTAAAGACAAACTGGTCAACATATGAAAATACTTCAACTGTACATACTCTTTAACAGGTAACACTGTACTTCCACAAATACAGAAGAGCTGGAAAAAGGTGAACAATCAGATCCTTGAACCTTAGAATAAACTTTCTTACCTGATGCTGACTGCCTCATCAAGCCAGGCGTGAAGGAGAAACAGTAAAGAGAAATTTAGAAGTTTTAAACAATTCAAAAGGTGTTCTATATTACATAGTAGAATCAAGTTTGAAGGGTGACAGTCAGTTGCAAGCAAGTTATATTTCTAAGTTGCTTTGGTTTTTTTGACTTGGGACCAGATGTCAAACTTTGAAGTGGGACTTTGTGAATGAGTTTGACTTAAGCTCTGGGAGATATTTTTATGTTGTAACCTGTGAGGTTTTAAGCTAGTAGTTCAGTGGTGAAAAGTTGAACTAAAATGCTACTGTCTGCTCCCTTTAAAAGGCTTCAGTAACTAATTATTGACATTTACTCAATTCCAAAGTAATAAAGACAGGTTTTAACAAAGCTTGCCAATAAATATTAAATCTAGTCACAGTAAGATAACCAAGCAATACGCAAGTGACATCAAAATATGACCACTGCCTTGGGTGAATAAAATTGGCTTTGGCAGAAGGCAATATGTCAATTTAAATGTTTATTTAAAAAATAGAGATCCTGAATTCTCAGTGCTTTTACTTACAGGAATCTAAAAATCAGAATTCCCTCTTTATTTGTTCCAACCTTAGTAATAGTTGAAACTCTTCATAAGATTTCCTTCCTTCCAAACATGATTCAAAAGAAAACTAAAATGTTGCTGAAAATATGATCTAACCACATTTAGCTGAAGAAACAAGTCATAAGGATTTTCAAATACCTCTCCTATAATTCAGAAAAACACTGTCAATTTGGCACCATGAAAATAGAGATTTAGGAGTCAAAACCTAATTACAAGCCAATAAAAAAATCAGTTATGATCTATTAAATTATAATCACATTTAACACGAATAAAAGCAAACTACTTGGAGTTCTTAAAACTTTCTGAGACTGTCCACAGCAGCTAATGGGATCCCTTATACTTAACAGCTGACTGCTACTTAGTGATGACTCTCCCATCGTAACGAGATGACTCCAGTTTAAGGCATACAGTATTATACTACCACTTCTTTAAAAATACTCCCACTAACTTTTTTTTGGAAAAATGCTTATCACAGCAAATGAAGTAATTGGACCATCTCCAATGGAATTAGTGGGAAATATGTTGCCATTAAGGACAAAAATATCAGTTCAGACGAATATTACATCCAGCAGGTACTATGATGCAGAAGCCATTTTTTCCCTGTACTCAGCACTGGTTAGGCTGCACTTCAAGTGCTGTTTTCAGTCCTGGGCCCCTCAATTTAGGAAGGATGTTGAGGTGCTCAGTCACATCCAGAGAAGGGCAACAAGGTTGGTGAAAGGTCTAGAACACAAGCCCTATGAGGAGCAGCTATGAGCACTGGGGTTGTTAAGCCTGGACAAGAGGAGGCTCAGGGGATAGCTTATCACTCTCTACAGCTCCCTGAAAGGAGGTTATAGCAAGATTTGGGGGGGGGAGGGTGTGTCTTCTTCCAGGCAACCAGCAACAGGACAAGAGGACATAGTCTTAAGCTGTGCCAGGGGAAGTTTACGTTAGGAAAAAATTCTTCACAGCGAGTGATTGGGCATTGGAATGGGCTGCCCAGGGAGGCGGTGGAGTCGCTGTCCCTGAAGGTGTTTAAGACTGGATGTGGCACTTACTACCATGGTCTAGTTGGTAAGGTGGTGTTAGGTCATAGGTTGGACTCAATCTCAAAGGTCTTTTTCAACCTAGTTCATTCTGTGACTGTGATTTTTGGAGTTTATAAATGGATTCAATCTAATATAGCTGCAGTGCCATTTCTCCACATCTTTGAGCAATTGTAGCAAAAACCCCTTGAAACTGGCAATAGAAGCTAATCAGAAATCAGAGCAAGTAGTAAACTCTAGGCTGTATAATCCTACTGTGGGCCCAAGCAGTAGAGCAGTGAATGACAATATTAAATACCTGAACAGACCTAGGCTTTTTTTCTGGCTGTGCCAGTATGGCTGCTATTCTTCAAAGTCAAAAAACCCAAAGAGTCTCTGTACTGGCTTTTTTTCCCCATCTATAGTAGGCTTAAAAGCCTACTATATGAGGTACTACAACATTAATTGAATCTGCCCCACTCATCATTAGCTCTTTGGAAACCAAGATTATGTATGCAGTTAATTACTAAAGTCTCCTGTTTAAGGAGACTATTACCTTTGTTTTTGAAGCTCATACTTTTAAAAGGATGACCAAGAATTACATATTGCTATACAAACTGAAATATTTATCTCAAATGAACTTTGCTGACCATACCACTAAACAGAGTTCAAACCCCTCCAGTGTGTTGTAAGCGAAAAGCAAAAGAGCAGCAGAGAATTTCCAAGAATGAGTAATTTCAGGCTTTGGGGTTTTTTAACAGCATTTAAATATTTGGCCTCTGTTTTAAATTGCCAGCTTCTGTAAGTCATATTCAGTCTAAGAGTAATACAAAATGTGTTACAAAATCCCTATAGCTGATAGGAAGCTTAAATAAAATCTACAGAACTATTTTAATGCATTGAAAGAAAGCTCACCCCAGTTGTCCACCTGTTTATTTCAATTGCTCTGAATGTACTCTTAAATTTCTTAAGTTTTTATAAAAAGTTTTATTATCATTTTGAGAGCACTTGAGCTAAAACAAAATATGATAAATTAAGTGTATGTTGTATATCAGTTTTACCATAGACGAGTCTGCTGTATTGTAAACGTGACAAAGATTAAAACCAGCAACAAGCGTTCAGACCAGAAGGTTTCCAGTGAATCAGAACAGGAAACCAGTAAAGCGATCAATGGGAGGTCATGACTTTATGATCACTGCACTATATGGTTAAAGTATCTGGTTTTGATCTAGTACAGTGTAATCAAGTTAAACTTTGAAGTTAGGTATGAAATGTGTAATTGAAGTAGCAACAGCGCTGAGGAATACCCAACTGTTAATGCTATTTTGAAAAGAAGTCAGTATTTGGTAACTGTGTCAGGTTTTACTTCTTGAGGGATTTTTTTCTAAGATCTGACAGGTTTGTTGTAATGAGACTGTGTGCAATTCCAAAGGAAGTTCCAAGATGACAGGCCTAGGAATTTTCCTTCTACCTACTAGCTAGTTATTTATAGAAAGTTCCCAGAAACTCTTTCTACAAGAAGCTGTAATGGAAGTGTTTATTTGGAGTGAGGACATGGCCACAAAAATATTTTAAATCAGCAGTATAATCACACTTAATGTACTGCAATTATTATATTCAAGAAAATACCTAAATCTCAATACTCCTTCTCCTTACCGCATGCATCTATAAATACAAACGTTACTGAAACCTCAAGCATTAACTAGAATGTACTGGCTGATAGAGACTGAAAATGAGCCCATTACAGGCAACAGTTACAGGAAATGAGCATTTCACACTTTTACTCTGTCCTTTTAAAGCAGGATTTAAACTCAGCATTTTTAAATGGACTAAGTAACATTTTTACCCCTGATTGCAGAAATGACTTTCATCTGTGCTGGCTGCCACTCAAATTGATAAAAGAATTTTAGGAGGTGTTTCTACCACATTTCCACTGTTCACCCCACTTATATTCAGATAAGCTTACGGAGACCTATTACAAGCTAATATATAGCAGTCTTCTCCTGAGCTTGTTTTCTTCCATAGCTGGCACCTGTGTATGGGTGCTAACACACAATTTTTGCAAGGAACAACCACTCAGATACACCAGTGGAACCTCAATTCCTCCATTTTTCAATCCCCAAAACTTGATTTATAGGTGGAAAAACATATCTGACATAGCTCTGATCAGTAAAGCAGACAGGTCATGCAATCAAGACAATCAAGAACATTATTGCCATGATAAAGAAATAACTTTATCTATAATCAGTTTACTTGCTTTGGCAATCCACATAAACTTTAAAGGACACAGTGTAATTAATTATAGCTAGCTATATTCATCTCTAATGTAGCAATCGAGAACTGTTATTACATTGCTCAGCAAGACAGATCTGGAGCTTTGATGTGTAGAATACAGTCAGGAAAAAAACAAAGGGGGAAAATGTTTATAAAAACAGCAATCGCCAATCTTCATTTATTTTACCATTGAATCTAACCTGTAATAAGTGGCAGTGAAACAGTTAAGATTCATACCAAAAATCATTGCCCTCATCCAAGTAAACAAAGTCATACCTGTTCCATTTAAGGACAGACTACATCACTGTCCTGGTTTCACTGATCACATTTAGAGGTTTCCTTCACCCTCACGAGGGATGGAAAATATTTTGTTGATGGTGTTACCAGGGGGGAAGGGAGAGGAATAAACCTTGTCTGATGCAAAGATGCCAATGCATGGAATGAAATACCATCATTGTGGAATCAATACTGACATTTTGGGCAAGCATAACATGTCTGTGTTAATTACACTGTGACCATTCAAAGTTAATTGAATTAAACAAATGATGGTCATAAAATACACATTTTTCCATTGTATGTTCCATCTGCCTGTTGCTTGCTTATTTAGTGAGATAGCTGCCAAATAGCTGCTTATTTAGAGATTTAGCTGCTTTATTAAGGGCAGGGTAACTAAACTGGAGAAAGTTACTGGATAATTAAGTCTCCCAATCAGTTCAGTCTTTCAGTAACAATCTGGGCATTATCAAGCCAGTATAACATCTCTGACCCTTAAGGACAAGCTGAGTTAAAGGAATAAAGCAATTCACTTTTCTAAAGCATAAAGTATATATTTAACTATCCTGTGTAGACAAAGCTGCTACATTAGACTGGGTGTTTGCAAACCACATGACCTCACAAACGCTATCTTATCACATCACAGGTTCCTCAGACTGACCACAACCACTTAAATCAGGCTCTGCCAGCACAGAGGCTCTGTAACTTTGACACACACTAGTAAAGCAACTACATTTTTAGCTGCCCTTGCAAGAACTTTACTTGTGGGGAGGGAAGAATCTGATCATCTCTTGTTCAACTGTGCTTGCAAGATATGGTGAAAGAAAAGCACATGATTTATTGTGCTATAAAATTCCACCACCAGCTGAAATGCTTACTTTGTAAATCTGAGGGCTAACATATTTCCTTTCAGAGACAACATTTCTTATCAAGTAAGAAAACATTTATAGAGAGTCACATATTTTGAAAGCATTTGTCTAGTAAAAAAACTATTAGAAGATGTTAATGTGACTCTAGTCTGTATTGAGAAACAAGTGCTTTACAAGAGTTAATACAGGACTCTCAACCAACATTACTGAGAACTATGAACGGAAAACAATTGACTGAAGTAAAAATTGACTGGAATGAATCCCACAAATCTTAGCTGGTTTTATAAAAGTGAGCAAGTAAAATGACAGTTTCCAAGAGACAAATGTAGGCGTGCTCGTACTATATGAAAAAAGAGTAGTAAACTTCTTCCAGAAGAAATGGGGGTGGGGAAATAAGTGTGCAAGAGACTGAGTAAAAGAACATTTTATCTAATTGCAAATATTACAGGAAGAGTACGAGGCCTTTTGGGCTCTGCTGGTTTTTCCCTTGTTCTGATGAAAGAAATGTTACTTATTTCTGTTCCTCAGGTACTTAAATGGTGATAAATCTGATCTCTCATTCTCATTTGTACACATGATTTGATCCACTGCTATCCATCACTCTCTAAGTATGTCTTCAGAGAACTTAAAAAAATTTCTGGTAGGTTTAACTTTAACTAGAATTCACTTTCCCCAGTTAATTCTCATATCTCCATTATGCAAAGCTATGTTATTTACTCCAAGTTATTTGCTCTGCTTCTGAATGTAGTCTAGTGGTAAGCATTGAATTTGACTCAATGGAAGCCTAATAATAAAATTAACAGAGAAAAGGAATAATGCTTCCTCACTGGTATACCATCATCAAGCCCAGATGCAATTATGATGAGAGAAATAGGAGCTAGGAATGCTGCTAGCAGTGGCCAGCCCATCTCGTGCTACTCCAGTGGGCCATAAGCAGCATAATAATTTTGTTCTCACCTATGGCCAATGCAGGAATCATCACTTAGCTGCTTGTAAAGATATTCCCTCATCTCTTCCAGGGACAGCCTGGATCAATCTGTGCTGGGGCTCAGAACCACTCACTGATTTAAGATTATTAGCTAATAATAAAAAAAACAAGGAGGAAATAATTTGACAGCTTTAAAACACAGTTTACCTACCATATAAGTTTATGGTATTTAAGACTAAAGGAACTGTTAATGTGGTTTAATATTTCATTTGGTGTACTGTAGTGCATTGAATTTTATTTAGGTATTTTATTGTGTGGCCCATATAGGTGAATTTTTTAAATCCTTCACACTGATGAGCTACAGTTCACTTTCCCTTCTCCATTTTAGCTTCAGCAGTGAAAGCCTAGCAATCTAATGCAAGTTGCAAGATGTATCCTTAATTCAGCCATATAACCAGTTACTCCTTTGGTCACAACTTATACATTATTTATCCTCAAAGTCATTACTTAAAGCATCTTGAATTTTATTTACACAAGCAAAATCTTTTAAAAGCATAGTATTTAATCTCCAACTTTTATATCTCTTCATTAAGCCAATCTTAAAATGTTAGCTCACCAAGAGCAAGATGAGACCAAGAGATAACACCTCTATCAGAATCTTACTGACTGCATTAGGTTCTTGAAACATAATATCAGATCCATTCCTAGATAAACTATACCTATGTGGACATGGAAGAGTAGTAAACTAATGCTCACTACTTCTTTGAAGAGCCGTCAAGTTTTCAGATACTGAAATGGGAAATACCTTTAAAAGCACCCCATTTTCTGCATTGTCAATATGCAAGAATTTAACCTCTAGAATTTCACTTAAAGGTACTATTATAAAGTCTTTTAAATGCCTGAAAAATTATTTTGGCAAAATAATAATGCTCCAGTTATTTGCCATGTTGTTCTTCTTAATCAGCCATGCTGAGATATTGTTAACTGGACAAGTTTGCAGAGAGTTTTCTAAATGTTAGAACAGTATGCCACACTAACATCAGAATTTTGGGTTTTGGTCAAATATCAAACACACCTGAATAAGATTTGCACATCATCCTTGCTTCTTCTCAAAATATTGCAACTAATTATTCGTCAAGAGGATATCTCATTAGAAAGAAACAGCTAGGAGAAAACTCTGTATTCTCCCTCTGACATTGGTCAATATAAGATGCATGCAGGAAAAAAAGGCAAAATATTTAGTGGTACTTTCACAATGTTCTTCCTGAACTCCAGCTATCAGCTCTCAATTCCTGGGGAGTGGAATAATCCCTGCAGATGGACAAATGCCATAGTAAAATTGAAAAATGGGCTATATCTTCAACATCTATATTCCTGCTTTCTAAGAAAAAAAATGTCTTAAGTGAAGGAAGCACTGTTTCTGTATGTTGCTGTTGCCTTTCATAAAGCTGTCCTCTAACACAGCCAATACAGATCTGCAGTCCCAAATTGTAGAGGCTACTTGCTTTTGTGAACTTCAACACATGTTCGACAGAATTCAGCTTTTAATATGAAAGCTGTCATAAGATTAAACCAAATCCAAACCAAATTTGAAGTACTGTAGTATATAAAGATGAAAAACTGAAATTTAACAGCAAAACAAACACATTAAAGGATTCCAAGAGAGCCAAAAATCACCTAACAGTGTGACAAAGGCAAACTTTGTAAAGTTTCATGTGAAACAACTTAAAGCACTTTGTCCTAAATCACAAAGTCTGAAAGACTGGAAACCACTTGCTTTTGTCTCCAAAGGTGTCTTGCGGTCTGCCAGTGTAGTTTGTGGGTAAGCACATCAATTCTAATCTTTTGTACCACCCCTGTAATCTAGGTAACACATACAAGCCTTGCAACATCCAACAGGAAGCAGAGGCAGCTGCTGGGTAATATATATAAAGTTACTGCACATACAGAGGGGTAGTGCATGAAATGCAGAACTTCAGCAGTTTATAAATCATTTAATTCCATTCAGTTTGAATTGAAAGGAAAAGGTGGGAAACTACAAGCAACCTCCTCCTTAATTCTCCAGTATATGATTTGTGT
Organism: Corvus brachyrhynchos; assembly: GCF_000691975.1. Classification (NCBI taxonomy): domain Eukaryota; kingdom Metazoa; phylum Chordata; class Aves; order Passeriformes; family Corvidae; genus Corvus; species Corvus brachyrhynchos. The sequence goes on along the minus strand of NW_008237239.1, from coordinate 9,717,776 downwards.
TCAAAAGAATAACAGCTTGTTCAAGAGTCACAGTTTTCTTAAACCTTCAAATTAATGGAAGCTTGTAACAGTCCAAACTTCCAAAGTATTCATTTCCACATAGCTTAACAGCTTTACTTCAGTACTACCTACTTAATGAGATATTCTCTTGAACAGTAAAAATGTTTTACAGAAGTTGCTTTCAGTTAACATTTCTGTATCTAATCAAAGGCAACTTCTGTGAAGCATCAGTAATCCTCATGCAGCCTGAAAGTGTCTAACCACAGTACAAATCTTGCAGTGTCTGTGTGCTCATGCCATTTGTGTTACATCAGTTAAAGCACATGAACTGGAAGGTCAAGTGACAGAATAGACTGATTGCTAGATTTTATTTCTCCTGTGCCAAACAAACACAGGGGAACCAAGCTTCTGTACTTACTGACAAGAATAACAAAAGTTGCTTCACAGAAGTTGCAGCCTGTGATAAAGCCTTTTAAGTTAAAATCCCACTAAGCTAGAAGTTAAGAATGCTGCAGAGATAGCTTTAACAATGGGAGGGAAATGGAGGAAGAAAGAAAATGCTAGGTGGAAAGACTTCAAATTAATGAAAAGAAGAAATGGCAACTGAACACAGGATTCTGAAAAGGCAAACAGAGTGTCTAATAGTACATATTAAAAGCTCTCAAAGAAGTTTACATCATGACTTCCTGTTTGTGATGATCCTCAACATTTCAGGTTTTCACACTACTTTCAACCTTCAACAATAAAGTCCTAAGTCACAACCACCTAACAACTTTGTACCCAATAAAGCAACTCAGCCAATAAGGAGAAAAGGAAGTACAGCACTTAATATACATGACTTATCACAGGATTAGCTACTAGCTAACTAGAAATACTTCAGTCAGAGTGTCCTTTCATTATGCATTAGCTGTTCTTTGAATTGATAAGTTGTGTAAAAGATTACAGGATAGCTGTCAGTAACTTTCTAGGCAATGAGCACAAAACCAGATATGTTTACTAAAGTTCAAAATGCAAGTAAGTAGTAATTGATCTACATGTATTTGATTTCTGAGTGAAGTTACGATTGCACTGAGGAATTTAAGAATTAATTCACTATTTTACATAACATTACAAATTTTGCTCAATATTTAAATTTTAACCCATATTTGGGTGTTCAAGTCAGTGCAAAGAAAGAGGTGCATGTACATACATTTAAGATAATGTGCACAGAACTGCAGAATTGTTAAGGTTGAAAAAGGCCTCTACAGAGTCCAACCACTAACCTAACCCTGCCGTGTTCACCACTAAAGCAGAAATTTACAGAAGTCTAAAAGTCTAGTAGAGCAGAAGTCTACAACTTCTTCTTACAAGGTTCTCAAAGCTCCAAATTCTGTTTGTTCTCCTGAAGTGTTCATCAAATATATGTTTAAGACTTACTCTGAAGTAGTCAATATTCAACTCAGCTTACCATGTTACAGAAATCCTCTGGTTAGGTATAAAAGGAATCAGGCAGGTAGTTTGTTAGAACGAGCCGAAAATCCAATAATTCTATTTGTAGTTATTTTACTGTATTTGAATGGTAAGAAAAAAGGTGTATTTTTCTATTTAATTACCTTATACATTTAATACCAATGTGGCTCATTGGTTCAAATTTGGGTGCCATACTACCAATTTCCAGTACTTGCAGTTTTATTCAGTAACAGGAACACAACTTGAATTGACTACAAGTAAGTCTTCTTATAATATTATTTGAAAGCTGACTATAGCATTAGTATTCCTAGATGAGTAATAAAAGCAGCTGAAATTTATCCTTCAGGCTGCAAGCTGCATTATATTTAAGAAGCATGCAAAATTTTGAGCTCAGAAAAAGATGACCAAAAATAATTGTATTTTTAAAAAGTTTTGTATATACTTACAAAAACTTCCAGCCAATTACCCTTTGTAATCTGAGTCCATTGATTCATCATTTGATATAGCACGCAGAGTTGCAACACATTGCTGATTTAGGTTACCCCATTGGAACGGGTGAGAGAAATATCTGGATACCAAGGGCCAAACTTTCCTCACTTAGTCAAGAAATGGTACAGCAGCAGCTTGCTGCACCTGTGCCATAGCAAACTCCCACCCCACCTTTTAGTAACCAATTCAGCTTTAGACACGGGGCAGTAATAGTGACTCTCTGCTGGCCTTATTGGTGTTCCTCACCGATACCCTAGATTTGCCCTGTGCCTGGCTACTAGCCTGGCTTGCAAACACTGATGGCACAGTAGACCTTTACAAGAACTCTGCAATCAGGATGGATTATGCTGTTGCCACAACTTGGTACCATCACCATCTGATGGATGGTATCACAGAACAGAATTAAAGCATATAGCTCCTCCAGGCTCCACTGATAGAGAAACATATACATTCACACTGCTGGCCAAAGGCACGAAATAGTACTTATCCAAAAGCCAGAATATGGACTTAGTCTGCAGCTACTTGTATTCAATATAGGATTTGGTCATTATTTTGTTCCATCCTTCAGATGGAGAACCTGCAACTTTTCTGGTGTAAAAATCTGTAAAAATGCAGTGCTGGAGAGGAAAAAAACGTTAAATATGCAGAATCAACATTGATGGCCATGCCTAGATGTTTCATCTTGTTTCACACGTATCCATCCCACTCCTATCTTAAATTATAACTTTTGCTTTAATTAACATTTGCATTTATGTGCAGCTTAAAGTTACACAATTACAATATATTAGAAGGTAACCATACAGTCACCAAGAGCTCTGTTCCTTTTCCAGTGCCTTCTACATGCTAACCAGTTGGGAGATTGTGGTTAGCATGTCACATACACCATCACCCTATCTTCAGGAAGATGCATTTGCAAATGTGTAACGTTTCTTTTAGCTTTTGCAGAAGTAGAATCAGAAAGCATCTAGCCAAAAAACAAAGAACATGGTCATTAATGGATATATGCATGAAGACACTTCAGTGCAGATTTAAGGAAGTTGTTTATTTAACTAGCATTGACTGAATTATACTTCTAACATTTAGCAGTTGAGAGCAAACATTTTTGTCTCTTCCTGTTGCCATTTTCTTCAGATTTTGCTTTTTGAGGAAACACTGCAGGAAACACTACTTTCCCTCTTAATATTTTATTTAAAAACTAGACAAATAGATACGTAACAGTAAGGGTGAAAGGGAAAAAGAAGTCATTAGTAAACAAAGACTTCCAGGCTTGAAGAAAGTCTGTAAAGAAACATGGAGAATGCTGCCAAGGTAGAACATGTCTATTACATACAGAATTTCATAAAATCCTAGAATCACTAAAGTCAGAAAGTAAAATCTGTAAAATCATCAAGTCAAACCACTTCTTCTTACTGTTTCTATGTATGCTAGAATGATTTTCTCCCTATCGTGTTTACCTAGTTTGGAAATTAAAAATTTAGCCACCACAAAGCACATATTGGAAGAGGAGCACTCTTCTACATGGAATTACTCAAACTCTGCTATTATTGAAATTTATGTTCTTCATAGCATTTCCTTTCTGTCAAAGTGAGATGCTGATAATGATTTGTCTAGATTGAACTGTTTAGGAAATCACTGGTATTACTCAGAATTATCATTATTCTGTGAGCTTATGAACCTCATCTTCATTCCAACCTGTTCACATTAACTCATGCACATTAAAGATGTACAGTATTGCCTGCTTTCATGACAATCCAGTTGCTCAGCCAGGCATATAACAAATTATTGTATAGACAAAATAATGCAACAGCTTTTCAACAGTAATTCTACTTTTCCCCGAAAGCACTGTTTCTTACCTTTTAAACTGACACTGAGCAGAGGAAAAAGTCAGAGGGAAAAGTGCCTTATTTTGTTCATAATGCAAAAATACACTAAATAGCTGGCTTTCTGGGAATTCTTCAAGCAAGCAACAAAGCAAACTAGCTAGAGTGCTTTAATGGAGAAAGCCAGGTTATTGATTTTTAAACCTGTTTTTAAGTGAGCTTAATGATTGGTAAAGGTGCTGGACTGATGGCCCTAGAGACTATCCTTAATCTATAACATAGTGATCTATAGCATAGACAACATTCCAAGATCCTCAACTGTGTTATAAGTCTCAAGGGATTAATCCTAAAAGCTTGGATCTACTAAGATTGTTAGGAAAACACTATCTACACTTAAAGAAAGGATGTGTTTGTTTAATTAAAGGAAAAAGGCAACAAACAATTAGATTGAATTGCTCTACAATCCTATGGTTTTAAGCAACACTTTCAGGGCTGTGTATGAAAAGGCTATAGAAACAGAAGCAGACTTCACTGCAAAGATGACCAGGCATTTTGTATTAGGTAAAATGTAGTATTAGGTAAAAACATTTCTTCACAATGCAGCATGAACTGAAATGAGCCAGTGAGCACAGGAGTTACATAAGCCATCTCTGTTTCAAGACCTTCTGATCTTTTTTAACAGAAAATTACTACAACTACTAGAGCAAGGAAGTTTGAAGACAGAAATTTCATAGATTGAAGGTTCTGACAGTTTAAAACTTAAAAATCTGTTAACTGATATTAAGCAAGCATCCTTTTTTTTTTTAAGCAATCTCAGTATATACCACATAAAATTCATCCTTGCAACAGCAAGAACCAAGAAATTTACTCATGGATTCTTCCACTTGCACAAATGAAGTTTAATTTCTAATTACAGTAGCCTTAATAGTTGTACCAAATAAAGACATAAAGGGGCTTATTCTCATATATGCAGTTCCAAGTGGAGTAAATGCAACATGATCAACTCATTAATAAGAAAATTAAGGAAAAAGCCGAGATGGAACAAAAATGTCAATCTCATTTAACATCAAATCATGTAACTAAACATTCTTTTGTTCTCTTACATCCCAAGATAAAGGCAAGATTCATGAATAAGAGTTTTATTGCATTCATTTAAAATAATGTACTTTGGCAAAAACAGGTACTGAAGATGTATTAACTATTAAATAAGCAAAACCTGCTACAGGTGAAAGGACAAAAGGTACAAGTGATCAGAGACTGTAGTATAATATCACTTACCTCATGATTCAGTTCAGCTATCTGATCTTTCAGTTCTCTGATGTACTGGTTAGAATCCGATTTATTAAGCTGCCCTTGAATTTTTCCTTCTTCTTTCTGTTTTGGTTAAAAAAAGGAATCATATTCAAGTTATTCAAAGATCTACTATATCAAAAATCTTATTTTAACCGTCTGCATATTTTTGTCACAAACAGAAGCTCTTCCCAGATACCACCCAGCACTTTCATTTGGTTGAAATTACAGCAGGTATTTAGAGGTGACAGTGGCTCAGACCAAGCTGACTCTCTCAATAGTACCAGGTAGGATGCTATGGTGGAGTATGAAGAATTAACAGCTTCACAGGTGGAATCCACATCCTATATATGTGAGATTGCATTTTAGTAAACCACTCCTACAGAATACTATCAATACATGGAACATATCTTAGTGTACTTTATTTTCACTAATGTAAAGTTTACATTTAGCAACAAGACATTTCCTTTTGTCTCCAAGTAAACAAAACCATTCTTTCCTTGCATTGTGGGACATGCCCTGGGAAACACTACATATGACAAGCCTTTTTCGTCCTGTAGGAAGAATTGTAACATCCAAAATATGGTGGTATTTGTCACGTAGGAGTTCCAGAGAGTATAAATGAAGAGAGAAATGTCCCCTAATACCAATGCTTCAAGAGGTATACAGAAAAACTGGCAAGTAAAAAAAGAAAACCAACCCAAACAAAAATACATGAAGAGGAATATGACATTCCCCTCATTTGTCAACCAAATGCAGCTCCTACGTTTCAGGATGCTTGAAAGGTTTCATCTGCACTGAATGCCTGCAGCACTGGTTTCCATCTTGTCCCTAAAGGGAATCCTAATGTGACTGAACCAAACTTGGCAGAACTGAGATAAATAATCACCCTGATGAGGAATGCACTCCATGTCTTCTGCTTGCTACTAATAAAATGCAGAACAACTCTGCTCTTGACTTTTTCCAGCTAAGTAATTTCTGAAGCAGCCACCAGCTCTAGAGAATGCAAGCACCTTGATTTTGTATAATTCTTTACCTTAACTGTAAATCACATACAAGCAGTATATTACAGAAATACAAATAAAATGGAAATATATTGTTTTTCTACCTATAGCTCATTTTGCTGAAGTTTTAATTACACTTGAAGAAAGCAAACAGTTTACTTAAACAGCCAAATTGAAAGTCATTTGCAAAGAGAAGTTAAATATCTTTTAGAATGAAAAGTGTTAACTGTTCTCAAAAATTAAGACAAAAAGCTTTAATGGAGAGGTCTCTTTAAAACACCCCTCTGAAATATACCCAGGACAGAACTTTGAGGAGAGATAACATGCTACCTTCCAAACCTTTTTCCTGAAAGAAGAGAACAATTTAGAACACTGTCAGTGTTGGCAGTATCAAAGCAATATCTCTTTTTTTGGGCTTTGTTTTTCTTGCAGTGAGGTATGCATTACAAAATTACCCCAAAAATAATTTTGTCATATTAATTCCCACAATCTGTAACATAGAAGAACAAGATCCTTTAATGCATAATTCCATACTGAACCTAGTTTCCAAGGTAACCTATGGCTAAATTCACACACACACAAGTAGTATTAATATTAACAGTATTACTAATAGTTCCTGTCCTAAATAGTTAAAAAAATCCCAAACACAGTCTAACCCCATCATCTCTCTCTACAAGAATGACTACTGGCCTATGAAACAAATGCAACATAACCTGCAGACTAAAAATACATCAGCATATGAAAAAATCTTCCTTGCTGTCAGACACAGATTCCACACAATGAGAATGACCTGATCTCTTGATGTAGCAGGAATATATGGGAGAAATGCTTGTCTTAAGCCCTTTCCCTCTGTTTGAAACCTTGACTTTCCCACTTAAGCCTCTAATTCTATGGACTCTACTATGTCACTGTACACTATGCAATCAAAATGCAACAGTAAAGCAAGATTTTAGCAGAAATAGAACAGAGGTGCCACAGTCCTTTTAAAACAGAAGTGTAATAAACAGCTGAGCTTACACAGAAACTGGGTGCACAAGAGGCCATGAAACAGGCACTCCCAAGGTCAGTATAAACTAACAGCAGAAGCAGTAACATTTAGCAGGTTGGGTTTGGCACACAAATAGCTGTTAGTGTATATCATATGGGAATTACAACTTCCATTACATTTAAGTGGTTTTATTGTTACTTTTTATTCTAGAAACAGTACTGTAAAGTTAATGCAGATATTACAGAATAATTGTGTGTATTTGCTCACAGAAGAACTGACTGTAGCTACAGTCAGTTGGAGCTGAATGGAAGGCATAAGCCTGGCTTGCAAGATGCCCATTATTAGTGAAACGCAAGTAAGTTTCAGTTTTCCTTTCAGAGCTACAGATTTTGTAGAGCTGGCAATTCACAAAAAAAAAAAAAAAAAAAAAAAAGGAACCCTGCAATGGCATCTTCTACAAATATACTTTAAGAAAGGTCATGCTGTAACTTCCTCTTGCAACATTCAAAATTGGAAGCTGATCCTTTTAACTGGCTGCAAAAAAGTCACATATTTCTAATTAAATAACCCCATGTTCTGTGGGCTACCAAGTCTGTCTGCAGTGGATAAATTGGAAGGATGACATAGAAAAAAAAATAGGAAAAGGCATCAGAGTTTTCTTTACAGCTGCTGTTCATCTCTGACCAATAAAAAAAGATATAGTCTACTAAGTTGATCACACCGTTGTCCTTTACAGATGCTTATGCAAGTGTGGTAGCAAACCACTGGAAAACATGCAGGAGTCAGACACCAAAGCATTAAAATATATTTTAATTTCTATCAAAATCATCTAATTTAGAGAATAAATAATAAGTAGACAGCTGAAAGCTTACATATATTTAATGAACAAAAAAGGTCCTTCAAAGCTTTATCTGTCATATTATTATTTTTAAGTTACCCAATATTCTTTAATATCGAATGACTGATATTTCTCGTCAATACATACATTTTTATACAACTACAAAGTATTACCATAATCTTCCAAATTGTTTCACCTTCCAGTGACATTTCATGTTAGAAAGTAATCTGAACCTAATGCAAATATTTCCCACCCTCTGATGAGCATTCATTAATCAAAGGTAAATTTTAATGTGAGGAACTTAAATTTGGTAGTAATATTTTTTAACAGTAGCTTTTCATTAGGGGAGCTTGACACCACCACCTCCGCCTCCTTTTCTCCAAACTAAACAAGCCCAAAATCCTTAGCCATTCCTCATAGAACTTTCTTTTCAGCCCTTTCACCAGCTTTTTTAATTATTACCCTATAGACACCTTCAAGGACCTTCATATCCTTTTGAAATCGTGGGGCCCAGAGCTGCACACAGTACTCAAGGTGAGGGCATACTATCAGTTACTACACAGTCACACTGACATAAGAAAAATTAAATTGCTTTCATGCAGCTTAAGTTCATTTAATGCTTCTAATTGTGGCATTTACTTTAGTAGGAAGTAGACATTTCACTCTGCATTGGTTGTATACTGTGCTTGAATAGTTTTGTACTACTGCGCTTGAGCAACTTTGCACTTCTGAGGAAAGCACCCAGATCAACTGTATGGGTTCAAAACTGAATGTTACGACTCCACTTACAATTTAGAAGTCTTCAAGGTATGAATATCACACCTTTTAAAAGAGAATAGCATAAGCAATTACGTGTTTAATTTTTTTAAATCTAGAGTTATACACATAGGATGTGGGCTGCTGGTTTGGTTTTTTTGGTGGTGGGCTTTCAGGGGGAGCACTATTATAGAAAATCTGTGATACTTGGAGAGGTCACAACACAAAAACTAGCTGGTCGCTAGGCAAATAATAGTCATTTTAAATTTAAAATTAATACACAGAGAAAAAGTCAGATAACATGTCAATAAGCAAAGTGTGGGTATTATCAGAATTGCAAAATACTGAAAGCTAGCCAATTCTAGAATCTAGGAATTTGTTTGAAACATCCTGCAGTCACATGTGAATGAATCTTTACATCCCTGGCATACTGCATCTGCATATTAGCACCACTGCAGTGCCTACCTCCTCTTCCCAGAAGGGTTTTTAGAAAAGCAATGCCAGCTGGTATTACACTGTAATTAAAGATGCCTCATCTCGATTTGACTGCTTTTGAAGATTTGTAACTCCTCCCTTGATAGTCTCTTCCAACAGACCAGCTCCACCAGCACCACCAGGGTTAGAAATCTGTGTATCAGGGTAACAAACACCCTCGTGGCAGGTATCACCTCTGCTCTAAGGACAAGTGCTTGTAACAGTGTACACAGCCAATCCAACCCCCTGCCCCAGAGGTTGTGTATATAGTGGGAGTAGCACGGGCAGTGAAGCAGGAAATGAGCTCTGTAGATCAAAAAAACCCGCTGCTAAACCAGAACTTACTTAGGCCCCTTCACAGTTTTGGAAGCTCTCTCCTCTCTCATCCTGCTGTGAAGTACTAGAGTGACTGTACTTGTGTGCATACCAAGAATTACACTGAGCTCCTGAGAAGAAAAATCTGCACCCCAAAAATTTGCTCCTTGAAATGAAGAAGAATTCTGTCCACCAAAAACTATCAACTGAGAATCACGGTTTTCATATCACATTTAAATCCTCCTTTGTCTGGCTTTCTAAAAGAAAAGCATCTTGCAAAGCAGCAGCTAGTCTCAAAAAACTACCTGACGCCTACTGAGAACTCCTGAACATGTGGAGACCTTTCAAACTCAGTCAGCATCAGGCCAGGATGTATAGCTGGCAACACAAGAGTGCAGAGACAGACTGCTTAAAAAAATATGCTGATTTAAAATACCCGAAACCATTACTGTATAATGGCCTCCCAAAATCAAGTTTAGTACTCATAATAAAAAAGGGTTTCTACAACAAACAAATCACCAGGAACCACCTGAAAAACACTGGAGGCCTTAAGCCAGCTTCTGCTGCCCGATGGAAGTTTAAGATACAGAAGATCAGTGTAATTGAATTCTAGTTGCAGGTGTTTCATCCCAAGAGGTGTACAAGTTTTCTAAAACACTCAGTTATCACAACAGAATAGGAAAGGAAATATACATCAACAAGAAAATCAGCCATTTTAAGTAATAAGAAAACATCTAGGGTTGTTTTCACTTTAATAACTGTGAACTTAAAAACACAGAAAAAAAATGGTTTCATAGGCAGTCAGAATACAGGCATGCTCAACAGTTGCTGTTCCTCAGATAACATCTTTACTAAAAATGACTGGAAGTTAGGATGTCTCCCTAACACCCTTAATTTGATCTTTTCTGTCCTAGAAATATTTATGTGGTAACAACTTGCCTCAGCCTCTTTTCAGGAGAGGCTTTAAAATTATTACTCTGTGGCAAAAGACACTGCATTAAAAATGTAAATGAAGTGTATTCAGAAGGGTAGATGTGGTAACTACTGTCCTTTCAGTGACTTTATAGTGACTCATTCTAGACTTTCAAAAAACACATCACTAACATCTCACACCAGTATTGATAAGAGTAAAAAAGGATTTCCTGTAATTTGAAAAGATGGAAACAATTTCTTTACTGAACAGTCAGTACTTGGAAAAGTTATTAAACAGAGGTCATAGAAAGGCTTCGTTCTAAAGAAATAGTGCTAAAAGTTTAAACCATGGGGAGATTTCTAGCACAATAATGGACTTCCTTTACAGTTGTTCTCAAAGCAGCTTTGACAGGGTTAGAGATAGGGTAAATGTGACAAAATTCTCTGAATCTGCCAGGAAACACAGCAGGAGGAAGTGATGTTACTGCCTGTCCAGATCAACCTAACAAAAAGAAGAATTAATTCTTATGGATATTTTTTGCTTTAAGATTACTCAGGTGTAAAACCAGTTTTTCATATTACAGGTATGCTCTCTATCACCCAACTCAAATCAGCCATGGATAATTTTAAGAGGATACTACAAGTCACCAGCTTGCATAGAAATGGAGGAAAAGGGATTAAGCTGCCAAGCAGAGGCTACAGCTGCCCCACTCTGCTTCCTCAAACAGCCTACACTTCCACTGGTCTACTGCTCCTCACCCTAGGCAGCTGAGTGACTGCAGCTTGTAACCGATTTTACCTTGTCTGAATTTTTCTATTCTTCCTTCAATTATTGCAGGGAAAACCTTAAAAAACCAAAACAGAAACAACATCAATGGACCAACAGGACTGCCTATATGCAATCAGAAGGAACCCTTGCTAATTATGAGGCCAGAAATATTTGCTTGCTGCAGTTTGAAGCTATCAGTTCAGCTGAAAACAAGAAAGACTACCTTCCCAAGGAAGCAAACCTGAAGCTTTGCTGATTGACTATAGATATAGAGGGAGACAACATCCATTCCTTGGCTCTTTCGTCTTGGGAAAGGATGGGACAAACAGGATCAGACTGCATGCAACCTGACCAGGACAAGCCATTTAGTTGTAGGGTGTACATCTCTAGCCTTTGTGAGAAAGTGAAGCTGCACCATGAATATTGTGTTGTTTTGGGACCCTCCAGTCCAAGACAGACATTGAGGTGCTGGAGCATGTCCAGAAAAGGGAAACAGAGCTGGTCTGGAGCAAAAGGCTTACAAGCAGCCGCTGAGGGAGCTGGGGGTGTTTAGTCCAGAGAAAAGGAGGCTGAGGGAAACCTTATCACTCTACAACCATGTGAAAGGAGGTTATAGCAAGGTGTGGGTCAGTCTCTTCTCCCAGGTAGCAAGTGAAATGACATGAGGAAATGGCCTCAAGTTGCCTCAGGTAAGGCTTAGATTGAATATGAGGAAAAATTTCTTTACGGAAAGGGCTGTCAAACATTGGAACAGGCTGCCCAAGGAACTGGTTGAGTCACCATCCCTGGAGGTATTTAAAAGACATGTCAATGTGGCACTTAGGATCATGGTTTAGTGGTGGACTTGACAATGCTGGGTTAACAGTTGGACTCAATTATCTTAAAGGTCTTTTCCAACATAAATGACTGTATGATTCTATGTAAGCTTCTCCCCAGTGTAGAAGTACAAAAAACAGTAGCCCAGCCATCCAAAAATCCATCCTTCATCTGTTAATAAATTGCTCAAATGTCCTGCCCGAAGCCCAGAAACCTGCCAAATACATCCAAGTCATTTTTGGGAAGGGATGCCATCCAGAGGGACCTGAACAAGGGCCCATGGGAACCTCATGAGGTTCAATAAGGTTCAGTGGAAGGTGCTACACCTGGGTCAGGGCAAACCCTCATATCAATAGATGCTGGGGATGAATAAATCAAGAGCAGCCCTACCGAGAAGGACTTGGGGGTGCTGGTGGCTGAGAGGCTGGACATGAACTGGCAAAGTACACTTTGAGCCCAGAAAACCAAACGTGTCCTGGGCTGCATCAGAAGCAGTGTCGGCAGCAGCTCAAGGGAGGGTATTCTGCCCCTCTACTCCATGCTTCTGAGACCCCACCTGGGGGCTCTGGGGTCCCCAGCACTGGAACAACATAGACTTGGCGTAGTGAGTCCAGAGGAGGCCATGAAGATGATCAGAGGGCTGGAGCACTTCTAGGAAGACAGGCTGAGAGAGTTGGGGCTGCTCAGCCAGGAGAAGAGAAAGCTCCAGGGAGACCTTAGAGCCCCTTCCTAAAGCAGCTACAAGAGAGCTGGAAGGGGACTTTTGACAAGGGCGTATAGTCATAGGACAAGAGGTAATGGCTTTAAACTGAAAGTGGGTTGATTGAGATTGAATATTAGGAAGAAATTCTTTACTGTGAGGATGGTGAGGCAACCTGGTCTAGGGAAAGGTGTCCCTGCCCATGGCAGGGAGACTGGAAAAAGATGATCTTCAAGGTTCCTTCCAATCCAAGCCATTCTGTGATTCTATGTTTGCCTCCCAAACATAAGCTGAACTGGCAAGTGAGAGAAAAATAACAACAGAGAGGAGTAAACAAAAGCTGAGAAAGTAAACTTTTGTTTCCACATAACAGAGTTATAACATCAGGGCTTTTCTTTGTCACTTCTGGGGCTTAGGTATGTGCAATGTAAGTTAAACTTCAGTTGTATTTCAATTCTATGCTATTTTTGGTAAAGAAAGACCTAGAATATCCATCACGTATTGGACAACTCACTCCATTTCAATACACTTACACAAGAGTTTAAAAGCTCAGCATCATGAACTGAATGCTCAAACAGGGCAAGGTGACATTTAGATTATATTAAGAAATAACTTCTTAACATCATAATAAACTGACAACTTGTTGCAGAATTACATCTATTATTGAATGGTAGTTCACTCTCCATCCCTGTCATTATTACTAACCAAAACTAAGAGTGACCCAGAAACTGTGATTTAAATCTAGCATGTGTGTGTGTCATGTCAGATCAGTTTGTATGTAGGAGTAGTGATACTCTGCATTACAAATTTAACATCACTGTCTTGCACCTACACCTACACAAACATTTAAAAGAAAACCTCGCAATTTAGGTTAAGCATTGCTATGGCCCCCGTGGACCTGGTAATGAATCCCTTAAGCTTCTCAGAAAAGCACCACCCCCTCAAAAAAAAGGGAAGGTTATGTGGTAGGCTAACTTCCTCCCTTCATTTTTATCGGCTTTGAAACAGCATGACAGGCAAGATCTATTTGTGATGCTCTGTGCATCTGTACTTTAATTGTGATACCTATGCTCCAAGACTGGCTAAATGTATTTCTGGTATTAAATATTGCATTTCAAGTCATTAAGGCAAGTCCTGATTAAAAGGGCCTCTGCTCCCCACATCAGGTGACAGCAATTACAGCAACAAGCTGAACAGAAGAGAATGGGAGGCAGCTCTTTCTCCATTGAGGAAGAAGTTACGTAGAGTTTCAATTTCCTTAAAAAGTGGCTTTTGTTTAAGCCCTGTTATCAACTGCATGTTTTATAGTTTATAAGCTTTGGGAATTCAGGATTTCCAACTCCATTATTACATTTTCCTGGTGGAGGTGTTTCAAGGCTTTTGAGCATGAGTACCCAAAAAGGAAGTTTTGATCCTAAGTTTCGTATTTGCAGGCAAAACACACTGATCAAAAATATCTGCTTAAGAGTCTTAAAAAAAAAACCAACCTATCATAGTTCAATAAAAGCATTTCAAGTCACATCTACAGTATATCAAAAATAAATTAACATTAGCAGAACTTATTTATGCTAAATAATTTGTTTTAAATATTATAAAGTTTACACTCAAAATCTGTATTTCACAATTGAAGAAGTTATCTTTCATGCTAGTGTAAATTAGAGATCAGATGTTCACCAAAAACCTAACAGTGCAAACTCATTAAATGAATGTGAACTTCAGCCACAAAATGACTTCATTCTCCACACTGTATACAAAGAAAGCACAGCCACTCTCACTTCTGTGAAGAAAATCAAGAAATTTACTAAGATCAAACTCAAGAAATCATTAGCAGGTGATAATCTGAGAACACCATAAAGATTGGAACTGGAAATGCACTTTGGAAGGAAACAAAAAGCCTAGAATAATAAAAGCATAACTAAAACTTGCACTGTGCAAAGTAGTACTTGTGAAAAGGAAGGAAAGATGATGTGGATAAACAACTGTTTATAAATGAGAGAGTTTATTTATATTTACTTTATTTAAATTTATAAATGAGAGAGTGCAATATTACAACAAAACAGGGACTGTATGATCTTTGGATGTGTTAGCCAGAATCATGAATATAGATTACTTTTCTGCACTTCTTTTATGTCTCACAACAAGGTATTATAAAAATCTGCATGTAATTCTGGGATCCCTAACTTAAGCAGAAATACAAAAACGGAATAGGGGAGAGCAATAAAATGATGGAGCATGGATGATTTGATGAGTCAAACAACAGAAAACTAAGTCAGATGTATTTACACTAAAAAGTGAACACAATATGAATTGTGTGAGAGCTATCCAAAAACTCCCAACTGGGCATTAGGGGATTCACCATTTCATAAGATCCCGACCACTTTTTGAGAGATGTGTATCAATCAAATAATGGAAGTAGGATGGCATTTGAAGTCTGTGCTGAAGTAAAAATAATGCAAAATGAGTAGTACTCACTTCTCACCTACAAAATCACATTATTTAAAGTAACCTTTAAACTTTCCCGTTTCTTTTTTTTAAAATGCTAATTTGAGTAGAAGATTGACCTTAACTCAGCTACTCTCTTGTTATCTTACTAGATGATAAATGATTCATATGCAATGCTTACTGTACTTATCTAGGTATTTCTAATGTACTGATCACAGCATTATCTAAGCATTATACCATTTAGAGAAATGGCTGCTCTAACTTTTAATGGATATAGTGGCTGCTGAACTAGAGGTAATATAACAAAAATATTTTATGCAAGCTCAATGAAATGTATTTGCACATTCCATATATGAAGAGATGAAAAAGATACAACCAGTTGAGAAATCAGGGAAAAGGTGGCTTTGACACAATACAGTAAAATCACCTCAAAGGAAAGATTTCAGAGGGAAGAAACACAATAGCAACACCAGGTTTTAAAAAAAGTAAACCAGAGAGTAATTAGCTTGTAACTTAGTAAAAATAACCAAGAAAAACTCTGCAGCAGAATTCAGACAGGACAACAGTATATGAGTATAGAAAGGTCAGACTACAGTAAGACATCATCATTTCCCAAAGCCAAGAAAATATAAAGAACAGTTATTTCTGGTTTTCTCATCAAGGGAAAAGCAAGTTCATGGGATGGTGAAAGCTCCAGAAGGAACTGAAAGAGTAAGGAACAACACAGAGGCCAAAGGATGCATCTTGAGATCCTATGATGACATGGTAGCAGTAAATACTTCTGGTTTTAAGATTTACATAAAGGGAGTAAGAGTTTTACAATAAATCCTTCAATACTGATCATAGCAGAAGAGTAGTCACAGGAAAAAAGATAGTTGCTGGAATCAAAATGTATGCATCTTTTTATGGGCAGAGGATGTTTTCAATCTTGTCTATTAATTGGTAAGAAGTACCAATTACAAGAAAAAAAAACCAAAACAGAAGTCAGAGTTTAAAAAGAGTATTTTGCCTTTAACATGGTATTTGTACAGAAGGAATTATTAACAGCTCACAAGTATGCACACAAGGTAGATTTAAGGCTTTGCTTGTATAGGAATTCAGCAATGTAGCATTATCCCACTTGGCCCTGTATTTATAGTATGCTAATAAAGAAACACAGAGGAAGAAAAAACTTCGCTAAGTACGAAATCTAATCAGTATCAAGTTTCACAATTAATGCCATCACTTGTTACCTGGATTTCTAATTCAGCAATATGCTGCTGGAGTTCTGCCACAGCTGCAATGCGGTCTGCCTCACGGAGCCGTACTGCCATCACTTCTTCTTTACTCTGAAAGAAGTCAGAAATGGGAGCTAGCTAGTACCAGTTTTAGCTGATTAAAAACTGGGCACTGCTTTTACCCGAAATCCTAAGTAGAGAAAACTTAATACACTGCTGTGAAAGGACCACTATTCTAAGAACTCAAATTTAATTTTAACCCATAGGAGTATGTAATAATCTAATATAAACTCTAAAGTATAATAATCTAAAAAAAAAAAATCCGTGCAGTTTTGAAAACTTGCTGTTATCAATTTCCAGGTCCAGAAAACAACTGTCTTGTTTTCCAGAAATATTATACTGTAAATTAAGAAAAAGCATAAACATAATTAAAAAAACAGCTCATGCTTTAATTTTGGACTTTATAGAAACAGCAAAGCTACACAAGAGTTAGTTATTTCATCATTTCCTTTGTCCTAAAATATAAAAAAAAATGAAACAAAAGGAAATGCATTCTCAACCTCATTTAGTCCAGCTATCTTAGTCACAGTATATAACAAAGACAGTTTAGAATAAAATACTAATGCACATAACCTACAATCGGCCTCCCACTGTAAGTTTAACCTACAGGTCTGTCTATAAATGATAGGTAATTTGAGTTTGAACAAGAGAGAAAGAAATGTCCTGTTTTATGAGGCAAGTCCTCAAGACTTCAGAGCAGTAAACAGTATTACATTATCAGTAACCTGGTACAACCACAGAGTGAAAGGAGTGTTAGATAATTAGTGAGCAATACTATCAGGTGAAGAGCAAACAGCCCTGTGGAAAAGACAGATTAGGCTCAGGTACACCTACTTTTATAGCAGACTGGTGTAACTAAACTGCATTTACTGCAAATCAGTTCCAGTACTTCCGTTATTTTAATCTGTGCTTCAAACTAACAGTACTCAACCACCCTTCATTAGACAGTATGGTTGAGATCAAATCAAATATAGCAAAGCTTATCTATAGAAGCTACTTCAAAACATGCTATTTGTTTGGGTTATTTTAAAAAAAATATTCCCATAACAGAGGTGTATCATCCACAGGATCCAATTAACTGCATTTGTAATCAGTGGAGACCATTTCAGAAAAATCTATCGTGCTAGCCAAAGTTTAGCTGTTCTTGCTAAATTCTGTTGCATGGTTGTTCAAATGAAGGCAAACCGACAAGTCCACAGGATTGCATGTATTTAACTGAAAGCTGAAGGAAAGACTGGCTTGGTTTGACTTTGGTATCAGAGATGAATCAATAGTGTTGCTCTAGATGGCACTGATGCTTTATCTCAAACAGAGCATGTTCTCAATAATTACCACAGAAATTGATACGGTAGGAAAAACAAGACTGGGTGGAGGCACAAATCTTATGTTGTAAATTCTTTAGCACAACTGATTAGAAAGATCAGTGGTGAGTTTCAAGAAACAATTGGAAATTGAGTCCTTGCTGTAGAAGCAGTAGTCAGATAAAAAGGGAAAAACATAACAATACACACCAGTGACAAAACAGTTGCCGTACAGGTGGTATGAGATGCAACTGGCTACAAAAATTTTAACTTCTGCTTAAGCATTTCAAGCCATCTTTTAAAAGAAATATACAAGCTCCTGAAATAACGTACGAGTTTGTTATGCATAAAACAACTGGGGAGTAGAAAATCCAAGTATTTTTTTTTGAGGCAGTAGAATATTGCTACCTAGCCAAAACAAAAATAAAATTAGAGCATGATTTTAAACAACTTGAAAAAACAGGAAGAAAAAAACCAAAATCAGTTACTAATAGAATCAGGAATAATTGTTGTTGTTTCTGAAATGTACTGAAATATTACTTGTAAAACATCTTACAGTGTAAATTGTAATCTCTTTTCTATTGGCTGCAAAACAAGTTTCAGGACCTAATGTTAGTGTATGTCAGTAAAGATACTTCACCAGCTATTGACCATAGCTACTTTCAGAGAATCTCTAAAGAGTATGACTGGTGCTCTATTACTGTCACACTTTTCTCTAGCCCATGTTAGAACATTGTTCTACAAGTGTATTATCCCACTGAGAACAGTTGTGTGCTAACTCATTAATCAGGTTAGAGTATATTGCTCTCTTTATAGTCAACATAAAAGAGAATACTGACTACACACTCTCAATCCTCAGTCTTTTAAGGATTAATGAGCCCTTTCAGTATCAAAAAGCAATCCAAGTAAGTTATGGGTTATATGAAAAAGACATCACTAAGATTGTGATTATTTTAAAAAAAAAATCAGTAAAAATAATCTCAGCATTAAAAAAATAGTACTTAGGAAACCAGAGATCATGGCAAACAAGAAAGTCAGTAAAAGCCATTTCTTCTAGTTAAGATTCAGTGTCTTTTTTCCTAAAAGCTTGTGATGGAGTTTAATGAGTCAGCAGAAGTCACCTCTGCTGCACTGTGGATTTGGGTCCCACTAGAAACAAATGAAACTGGCAAGACAGCAAAAAAAATGAAAGCCTGAAAGAGTCTGTTGTTGAGGTGTGTCTTTTTATATTATACACAGACACTTTTCTGAGCAGAACCATGCTTTAAAGTAAAACTTTATCTTTGTGGGACCAGAAAGAATCAGCTCTGTCAAAACCTCAAGTGGTTTTTGTGAGATGGTAAATTCAAGATGATATTGTCAAAATCGGTAAAAAGAATTTTGTTTTTATGATTTATGCTTCTCAGTTAAGACACAATTTTATCCAACAATGGCAGACAAGACTAAAATGTAAATATATATTAGCACTTCTCAGGATATTGTTTACCTTGCATTCAATCTCTGCTTGTCTACGTTTTGCTTCATTCAACTGAGCCAGAAGTCCTTTGTTCTGTGCAGAAAGATACTGCACCTTCTCCTGTAGGCTGGCAACCTCTTGCTCTGCCCTTCGTAAATGATTACTATTGATCTGATTCTGAAATTCATGACAAAAAAGGGAAACAAAATACATGTTAAGGGAAGGTTATTAATCTAACTCCCTGAAGTCTGACAAAACAGACTTAGAGATCATTTACCATAAAAAACTTTTGATGAAAAAGCATTCAGAGTTTTCCAAGTGTAATCAGAAGAGTTTGCATGACATTTTGTTTATGACCAGGATATTCAAATTGTTCTTAAACAACAGATGACTCATTGTAAGAACATTATTGCAAAGCTCCAATAGATCTGTTTTTCCCAATTTGTTGCCTAGGTAAGGCAGATTTTTTGAACTTGTATCTCAGCTACACTATGCATCCAGGAAAGACCAGGTATGTCAGAAATACTTGTCCACGCTTTTCTGTCCAGTGAATTCCTGAAAGCAACATGGCACCTTAGTTGAGATCAGTGTACAAGTACAAGTCATAGCACTTGTACCTGAAGCTGTGCACACCATACCATGAGAATGGCATTTCTCTCAGATGACAGCTAAACAGCATAAGCACATACAAAGACTCGATGTGTAACACTGAAGTGAGAAGTACCTAAGTAAATGTAAGCCAGACAGCAGACTCTCTATGCCCCCTACTGACCAAAACAATGTTGACACTTCAGTGAAAATACTACAAGGTAAGGCAAGAAGAAACTTAAGCAGTTGGTATAAAGTGATCCCTCTGTCAGAAAGAAGCCTTCATATGCCTTGCAGCTGGTTAATCTCTCTTCAATAGCACGTCCTTACATGCTCTCCTGGTTTCTGGAATTGCTGAACCTTGTCAAGTAAATCTGTTGTTTGTTTAGTTTTTTGGATGCATAGATCTCTTTCAAAAAAGTTACATTTAGCAGGTATTTCATGGGAAGATTTCTTAGAAGTCTATTAAAAATCCTTCTCAATCATCAGCACATTGTGCTTACTAACTTGAGTTTACTCATATAATATGAACTCACCACTTTAGTGCACTTTCAGGTGCTTAGCAACTTAATAGTTTTACAAAAAGAATCTTGGCAATCAAGGTACGATTGTCTTTTCTGCACAAACCTCAGCAGGGGTAACCAAGGGTTTTCTAGTCTGGCACATAAAAGGCAAACCTCGTGCTAAAAAACCCTGACCAATACACAGCTGCTTTGCTGAGTCCACAGCTTAGTAACCAGATTCATAACCTCAGCAGAAAATCTAGTATCAGCAATGTCACCTAAAGAAAGCACACACTGCCATCTAAACATTACTATTATCAGAATTGCCAATTAGATTTGTGAAATTTAAAACACCTTAAACATACTTTTGTTGTTATTACACCTGTTAAAATTTAATTAATTAAGATGCACACACATTCAGAATCTACCAGCTGATCCAAATGAGAAATTCAGAAAGCATAATCCTGGAAAATATTAAAGAGGAGACAATAAAGTTGTACTGTGTGCACTAGAGTCTCCCATCCTCATCTACCAGAAGTAAAAAGACCCCGCATTTTGGAACTAAAGTCCTGCCTGTAGACGGTGAAGATCCTCATCAGGCATCTACCTGATAACACCAAACTTCCAGCAACCAGCTCAATTCACATGTACTAGCATTCAGTAACATACCTGTGTTTCCATCTCCATCATTCTTTGTTTGGTCTCTTTCAGTTCAGCCTGAGTTTCTGCTTCTCTCAGCCGCACTGTCATCAGCTCATCCTGTAGCTCATTCACTGCATTTTTTCTCGGAGGATCTTTCCATCTTCCAGTGGTACGAGCTAGATGACGCTAGAAAAACAGCATGCTTTTGCTGATAGTGCCTGATCCTTCCTGGTGTTTCCTTACTTCACTTAAGGTCTCAAAGTTATATGGGGACAAATAGCTAGAGTTCTCCTGTTGATCCTAAAAGCTAGAAACCCATGGAAACTTACTGGTTTTAAGAATAGACCAAAAACTGAACACATTAATTCCCAACTACAGTAAGTCAGTGAATTTCAAGTATATCCTAAGACTTTTGTCTCTTTCTAGCCCTTTTTAACATTTAGCAAAGTAGGAGTACTGATAAGGTACTTCCCTCCAACCATTACAGTTACCTGGTAGCACAGGCCCTCTGCCATCTGTAACAACTAGGCACCAACTTCTAACATACTTTTTAGGTTAAGTTTCTTGTGACAGCTGAATTTAAGGATTTTCTCACCTCAGCAGTTTGATCGACAATCATTAGTTTCTACTTGAACTCATTATCTCAAAATTTTAGTCTTTTGCTTTATCATTGAAAATAAAAATTCATAAAAAGTATATTGCTACCCATACCTGCCAGTGTTCTTCCAAATCTTTGACTTGCTGCCTTAGTTCTTTGAGACCCATCAAAGATTCTGCTTCTCTTAATTTTACTGCAATCAGTTCTTCTTGTAGTCTGGCAACATTTTCCTCATCAGGGAGGGAGCTGTTCCTCTGCAACAAGGATCATCCTCTTAAATATGTATTTGAATAAAATTGTGCTTAGTGAAACCCACTCCAGGAACATAGACATGGAACAATAACTAAGAAAACTTAAGGTGCACATCCTCTACAAAATAAAAACGATCAAAAAAGCTAAGCTTCTGGATATAGTGAGTGTGTATAAATAACTTCTAACTGCCAACTACAAAAGAAAATTATAAGGTAGTAGTTCTAGGTATTCTGACTTCAAGATTTCCCTGAATGGTATCCCTAACAAAACATCATATTTACAATATTTGAACACATCATGAAAAATACGGAGAGGAATCTGAAAGGTTTTGATCTAGTGGATAAAAAGTAAAACAAACAAGGAACTGAAATTACACCTTAAAGCTGTAACTTTTATTTAGGTTTACAGGAAAAATAATAAATGGAAATTTAGTTTTTAGGAAGTAGGTCATCAGCCTTTGAAAAGGAGAACAGATATGCTGACAAAGGAACCATGTGTTAATATTTACAAACAACAACCAGTCAAGAAAAAGTCTTAGAGATGAAAGTGCAAGACACATGAGGAAAAAGTAAAGGCGAGAGAAGGCTAAACAGAAAACATGAAAACACCAAGAAAAGCAAAACAGAGATGAAATCCTAATAAGGGAAATCTGGGAGAAAAACGAGGCGAAGAAAATGGACAGGCTGTCTGAATACAGTATCCCTACAGCAAATCATTGGTCACCAAATATTCAAAGTTGAACTGTCCTTCATCACTTTCTACTTATTTCCCAGTAGTTGTTTTCAGTAAAATCAAATGTTTTTGCAGATCTGTAATACTGTGACAGTTGTCAGGTTTTCTTGAGAGTTGAGTAAAGCACATGATTAACATTAACAGAACACAGTACAACAGCCATTTATTAGCATTCCATGTTTCAAAATCATAGGATCTGAGTATTGGCAAATACAGGAAACGAGAGGGTATGTTTCTGAATGTTTATGGCACTGTCAGTACGGCCATGCAAGTCTCGGGTTATTCAGCAGAAGTTCCCCAGACTCACAACTCATCACTAACAGCAGTAAAGAGCTGTATTGTAGGAATTTAAGGGAGTTCACTTCAGCCCCTTTCTCACATGCCTAAGTTCATCATGACAGACTGAAATACTGCTGTACGTCTGAGTTCGCCTGGTACACTGGAACTGACCCCACTACTCCAATTTTTCTTCACAGATAAGTTTTCATTGTATGCTGTCTCCATGCTGATGAAGATTAAGTAGTCTCCTGAATTTTGAAAAATACCTTGTATCCTAAATTCTTACCAATGGTCAATACAGTAAAAACTACCACACTACTAAGCCCATCAGACACTCATCAAGCCCCTCAGATAATTGAAAAATAAATCTTGGTTCCAGCAGGTTAATCTAATTAGCTAGTAATATACCCTAGCCAAAGCCTGGGTATATAGCTCATAAAAGTTTCCTAAGGAAACTAATTCCTTAGAATGCTTTATATCAGGTCAATTATTGCGGTTTTTCTTCTTTTGCTATTTTATCTTGCAGTTAAATTTTGCTGCAAAGAAAGGTAAATGTTTGCCAGTTGGTTTGAGTACATCTTGAACTCTGGCATCAGTAAGTTACAAGCCAGCATGGCATCCAAAAAGCAGTAGAGATTCTGATACTGAGCGGTGAAGGGATTCTTTCCCTGCCCATAATGGAATGGGAGTGGAAGATACTCAGTACCTAGGAATGGTAATATTGAACCCTTTCCTCTTCCCCTCCCAAACTAGTTTCACATAATCTCAATGCTCACTCTAAGCCCACTGCTCCTGCGGGCTTAGAATTTCGAAATAATTGATGTTTCCTATCAAGACTTCACCAGAATCCAAGTTTTCCACTACAGCAGGCTTCAGGAATAGAAGAAAAGTGATCTGTTATTCACAAACCTTTCCCAGTGCAAACAGACCTTAGTTTTATTGTACTTTGAGATTTGAAAAGCGTCTTGCAATCACAGAAGCATAGAAGAGAGGTTCTAGAGCACAGTTCTGCAAAGAATTACAGGGACCTCTAGTCTGTTTTGAGTGCTGTTCTATATAAAGGGTCCTGGTTTGATTTACCTTTTCCATCTCTAGAACTTTATCTTGCATCTCCTTCAGGGCACAATGAGATTCTGCTTCACTCAGCCTGGCTTGGACCAGCTCTTTTTCCAGCTGTAGCACAAAGTCTTCACTGTATCGTGAACTGCATTTATGCTACAAAGTTTGCAGAAATATGTTTAGTATGAACCACAGATTGTTTGAAAGGGGTTTTATATACCAGATTTGGTGGAAAAAGTACATTTAAATGCTTCAGATCAGAAATACCAGCATAAGCGCTTACCTTATACAAGTCTATTAATGTCAGTGCAGACTGCTACCAAACATATCCCCACTGCTCTGCCTCTCAAACAACTGCACCTCCACACAGCCAAATATGTCTGACAAAACTGAGACCCCTATTAGTATTGACAAGCAACAACTCACACTTTTCTGTCATTGTCAACCAAATTGAAAGATTCTCAAACAATCTGTGATTATTTTGTGATATGCAGAAAAAGGTGCTTAGGGAAGACTAGTTAATTACAAGGTTAATAAAAGTATCACTCAATCCCTACTCAGTTAAACTCCAATTCAACAGATTCCTTCCATAATCTTGGATTTAAAATAAAACTATATGCGCTTCAATGCACAATGACTTTGGTTTGCCCCTTTCTTCACTCCAGCTCTTGGCTCTCATTTGCTTATACTATACATATTCCTTCTGAAATTCAGATACATCCAACCGAAGCATTTGTATTCAAAAGACTCACTCAACTTTTTCCCCAATCAACAGTTAAAAAATACATTTTATTTCTTCCCTGTGTCACTTTAAAGTTACTTGTCAGTTTGGCAGATTGTCAAACTTGCTTGATAGGCAATACCAACCTAAATCAGTATTTAAATTTCTGATTGAAGAAAACAGTGTGTGTTGAAATCCTCAAAGCATAGTTGTTTAGTTACTGTGTTTACATAGCTACCCTGAAAATTAAGTTTAGAGGAAAATAATTTAATATATTTTTGGTGTCATTAACCACATTGTGAAATAAAAATACTATGCCTGGATGGATAGATTAAGTTTTAATTAACAATTCAACTTTAAAAAGATTATTCATTATACTAAAGATACATCTGTGTCTTACTTTATGTTTGCATCAAACAGTTTAGTTTTCTGCATCTAAAAAGCAGTAAAAAAATGAACAGAAGTCTTCAGTTCCACATGCTTCTGTTAGGGTGTGACATGCCCTGACTTTTAATGTACAAATAAGAGGCAAACAGGCCAAAACAAGGATTTAAATGTAACTACATGGTCAAGGAAATAAGTCTTTCATTTGCTTTTATACTTCTGCATGCCAACTAAACCTTTTGTCATGACTTACAGTACAATCCAAATTCAAAATCTACACTACACTTAGTGTTACAGTTTACTGTATTTCTTGTATATATGTGCCTGCAGGAAGCTGTAATGGAGGGGATATGCACAAAGCATTAAAAGGCAAAGACAGCTCAGGCAGGAAGTTTTTAGTGTCATTGACACCATCCACTTAAGCATGAGGCCTACTTAACTGTGCACCTGAACACACACAGAAATAGTATGATCCTTGTACATTAATATTAATTTTCCCTTATACAATACTAATCTAATTCATATTAATTTTCAACCCACACATTGGTTTTGCCTCAACAAGTAGTGGAGGCAGACCTGATTTGAGCATAAGGAAGAGGATGGTGGTCAATGCTGATTAATTTCTACAGTTGCTTCACATCATGTAGCAACACAAGTACCACATATAACACCATGCGGAGGCAGAAAAGAGGGAACAACTCTTTTTTATTCCCCAGCTGTTTGTACAAGTTTATCCCATGATACACACAGCAACTTAGATGGACTCTACATTTCTTGTTCCAGATTCTGTTTGTGGTACATACAGAATGTGAACAAATGCAGTGTTCTCTCTCTGGCAATGGAAGAAGTTCACTAGTATTTTCCAGGACATGGAGAGAAAACAGCAGATTTGAAGAGCTGAATACATGCTGATTTTGCAATAATGTAAGTATATTCTATAAAAATCTAATTGATGTTTATCAAATAATTAGTAATGGAGAAGGTAAGAAAAGTTATTAATCCAATTTCAAGCACGAGTCTTTAAATCTGTCTTTAGATATCACCTGCATAAGGAATATGTTAAGAGTACTTATTTATTTAGCCACAACAAACTCTAAATCAAATCTTGATATACTGCAAAAAACCCCAGCCAAGATCAGAACAGACTGAAAAAAACAAGACTCCCAAATTACAAGCTGAGAGTTTTACTACTTAGTAAAACAAAGCACAATTTCAATAATTTAGTATACAAAGGTAACACAAGTTTATAGTTAAAACAATGTTTGAAAGCAACTTTTAAACTGACTGCAAGAAAAAAAAATCTGCTTTTATGTATTTGCCCTAAGCCCTAGAATTTCTGACAAAAGCCACAATGCAAATACGGATTTTCAGGCACCAGCCAAACATTTTAACCACAATAACACCTTCTTGCCTATGTTGAAGAGACACATGTAATATAAAGGACTAAAACTGTAGTTCTACAGCCATTTAATTGTGAAAGAAACAAGTCCTTGCTTGGCTTCACACAACTGGATTTATTTCCACCCAAATTTTCTTAAACATAACCATACCAAATATTATTTACGCTGGTGACAGATATAATTACACAATGGTTCTCCAGTACACTATACTGAAGAGCAATTAACAGCTGATTCAGCAGCTGCCCAGCTAACTTCGTTTACACATTTAAGCACTAACTATAGTACTTCACTAAATACAGAATTCTTATTTTCTGCTTTTTGGTTGCAAATCAGAACATAGTATTAGGAAAGTATATTGTAAAAAATAAAGTGAAGCCTTCCATAAAGCTGCAACACTCATTTACAAGCATATATTCCCAACATCAATTACTATGTTCTTAATTATTATCAGTCATTTTAACATGAGTTCCTGAAAAGAAACTACACATTATGAAGTTGCTGTAACAATAACCAAATACATCACTATAAATTACCTTGCAAAATGCATATGCTTCCATCTGAATGCTTAGTCAATTAAAATTCTATCTTCACATAATATAGCTGAAGAGCCTATTTAAAAATAAGATGTGAACTAATTTTAGCTTGATTAGCCTCCAATTAATCAGGTTCAATTTTAAAGCATTCCAACTGATGAACTGGGTAATCATTGACAAGTACAGTATCGCTGGGAAAGACAAGATTTGCATCCTGGAGGTATTTACCTTCAGCAAAAAGCTACCCTTCTCATTTAGAAACACAAGGGCAAAAAGAACAGAGAATAAAACCTTCAGCACATAATTATCAGGAGTAAGTTACAATAGGCTGACTACCCTTTCCCCTAACTCCTCAAATACAATTGCTCTTAGCATGCCTCAAAAGAAAAGTCCGTATTTCATTCAAGTCAGGCACAACTTCCTCTATGCAGTTCTTGATTTACTAGCGGTCTGAGGAAGAAGCCACCTTCCTCTTAATCATTTAGTAAGCCACCATGACTTGCCTTTGGCAAGTTTCTACATTTAAAGACTAGACAAGCCAAAGACAGATTAGTATCATTGGTTAGTATCATGATTACCTCTTTAAGTAGACTCCACACTTCATAATGAAGCCGTTCTGGTTCAACTAAAAACTCCCTATAAGTACTTTAGCACAGAAAGAAATAAACTTGTGTGTAATTTGGGCTTCTGATCAAAAGAATACTCCTCTACCCACCTCTGTATTCAGAAGTGCTGCAGGAGAGAATTTCTTCAGACAAATCCAGTAAGTACCTCTAATAGTTACCGTTAAGCCATCCAACCTATGCTATTCAATCTCATACAGACAGCATAAACCCTTGATAATACTCAAATATAAATGCATAACCTTTTTACAAGGGTATGTTAACCTTAGAAATACTATTGTTTACATAATTTTTGCTACCAGCAAAACAGTGGGGTTTTTTAATCCCACAGTATTGCTCAGAAGAGGCAGCTGCAAGTACCTTTAGGCGGTTCTTTTCATACATTTCTATTCAGACATTCATGTCCAAACGTTATGGTTTCTATCATGGTGAAACAATCAATTTGAGACTGAAAAATATGTAGATGATAAAAATATATACAATAGATGCTGTATCTTTAAATAAGTACAGATAAACTATGCAGTCATTTACAAGTTTACAGTGCAATCATTTTTGCTAAAAACAAAGCTGAAATAATTAGAGAAGAAAACATTAAATCAGATACTTTCAAGACAACACTGAAAAGGAGTATTGCCAAGAACAAAGCTATTGGCACTAGCAAGTGGCAAAAATCACCAGTGTACACTAAAATGCAAAAATTCCAAATAAATCCATGCATTCCCACCAGGTGGCGCCCTAGATGCACGCAGCTGCTTCTATTTGTTGCTCCCACTTCCATGCTTGGAAACAGTTAAAGGCTGTTCAATTACACATCTTACTGATGCAGCAGGATCTAGCGAACACTCCTTACTTAAACCATTTTAACACTTTCACCATGGTGTAAAATTCCGATGGGTCTCAAAACCACAGTGCTATTCCTTACACTTCAGAATAAGCCAGCTATTAGGCACAAATCTGTCTCTAACCACATGGATTTACAGTCTCAGTTCCACACACATAGTCAGACGATTTCCTATAGCCATGTTCATGTTTAAGTGGAGAAAAGCAATGCTGCAAGCATGGAAAGAAGGAATCGTGCTCGTAATTTGACTTACTCTCCATTCCTGCAGTAATTGCCCAGTTGTCTGCCCTCACAGCTCCAACCCAGCCAATTTTGCAATCCACAGATATCTAAGGTTTTGCTCAGGATCAATTCCCACACTTAGGCAACCTGTCAAGCCTCCCCATCATTGCTACTCAATAAGGTCCCTGGCATAATTAAAGGCATTAGCTTTAAAAGTCATATTCCCACCAATTAATGAATAAATAAGTAATAGTATCTTAGTCTTCTAATAACTTTTAATTGCATACAGGTCATTAACATGGATGCCTCTAAAAAACATATTCCAAAGGTGTGTACACTATTGTAATCAGACAATCAACAGCTATATATATATCCAAAAGTCTATAAACACTTCTCATTGCATTTCACTTGAAAGATTACAATATATCTAAAAATGTTGAAAAGCATAACTAAACCATCCCCATTTTCCTAATCATAATTTCTTCATATTTTCCCCCCAAAGAAATTATTAAAGTTCTATAAAAAGCAGTATTTCACATGAGAGAGTAACAGCTCAATAGTCACTTCTTGCGACTATTCTAAAATATGTTTCTTTTTTACACTGAAATGCATTAAACAGACATGATAAACTAGTTCTAGAACATTGCATTTAAGTTGTGATTTCAGTCTAACAGTGAATCTCATCTTTACATTCCAATAGGAGACACAGGTATTTCTAGAGCTTCAGTGGAAGAGGTGTAAAACAAACATACTGACCTTAAGAAACCTGGTTAAGTAGCTGCAGTATGCTGTAGTTCTAGTAAGTCATATTTCATACACCTGACATTCCCAAGATTCCAGACAATACACTCGGATACCACTTACTTAAAACAATATGAGGATATTCACATCAACACTAGTAGTGCACAGTTCATTCAGCAAGTGAAGATGCTAAAATGCTTTCCCCTGTATCCCCAAAGAGAAGATAGTGAGCGCTTTAAGTGTCTTAAGGGAAGTAACTTCAGTCTCACAGCAAGAGTCTGAAGTCTTGCACATTTTACTACCTAAAACCCTGAGTGCATAAAAATACAGTACTATACAGGGCTACTAAAAATTATTTTCCTGCTCCATATACACATAAACCCACACTTTTTAATGAAGTTCTGTAGTTCCAAAATCAGGGACAATGCTCTTCTACAATGCTCTCTACAGCGAGCAGTAAATGTTAGCATATTCGGAAAAAAACAAACACAGGTACACAGAAGAAACATTAAGATGAAAGAAACTGACTTAAATGATACACTAGGTAAAGGCATTATGAATCAATTCTCAAATTTGAGTAGCCAGAGTGACACAACTTGCAATGACTAGATTCTTAGCATTAAGAGCTATCAGAGGTTGTATGTGTGGTTTTTTGTTAGTATTTCTTTTTTGGTGGAAAGGTTTTGGGTCGGTTTGTGGGGGTTTTTTGAGTTTTTTGCTTGGTGTGTTTCATTGTGGGTATATTGTTTAGTTTTTTTAATTACCTCGTAACTTACATCTATCCAGGGTTATGAATCTCATCTATCAGTAGAACAGAGCAAAATTTGATTTAATTAAATTTGTGTCATTTTAGGAATGCAAATCACAATGAACAGGTGTTTACAAAGACAGCACAGAGACCATGTCATGTAATGATGAGGAAAAATAAACACAAGTGAGTGAAAAAGATGAGATGATGTGCTGCTAGGCTCCTTACCCATTGCTGCTGTTGCTGGAGCTCCCTGATGGTATTCTCAGCTTGCTCCAGTTTAGTATTGGCCTCATCACTCTGCTGTTTGATGGTGGCCAGCTCCCGTTTTATGAGGTAGTTTTCCTCAGCCTCCTGGGCCCTTGTCACTTGTCCCTTAGGACATAATTTATTTTTTTAAGCACTTATGACAAATCCAAGGAAAACTGCCTTTATGATGCGTAGCTGCTTATTTCATCAGATTGGTTTTGCAAACAGCACAGAGTACAATTGGTAGAAATTTTAGGACAACGTAGTACTAAACAGCTGCTTTTGTAATAAAGTACTAAGTTCAGCAACCATTTAGCAAGCACAGTTTTGTACTCGCGTTCAATAAAATTCCTTTCATGCATTATCACTCAGTTGTACATGCACAGATTGAAGGTCACGCTATTCAATTTCATTGTTAATACAGTGTCATAGAATCCATTTGCCACAAGAATTTGGACAAAAAATTACAATAGGTTAGGAAAATTACTATAACGTGCAGATATTGGGTTTATATATTTTTAGTAAACAAAATTAAACAAGTTTCTAGCAAGATATATTAGCTCTGTATTTATTCCAAATCAGCAAAGCAAGGATAGATTACGGCATGCAAATACGCATGCATTAAAGCAGTTGGGGTTTTTTATGAGTAGGAAGAGAGTCATACAGTAAAAGACTAAAAGACTATACCTGTATCAATCTATCTGCCAAGGAAGCACTTTCCTACAAAGGAAAAATTCAGATAGGAATGAGGAAAAAGGAAACCAAAAAAACAAGGGGCTGATCATAGTGACAAAAAAGACCAAGAGCTGATAGAAAGAAAATGCCCAAATTCTACCCATTTTCTGTGCAAGCTCTTTTTGCAAAATTAACAACTCTTCATATCAATGAAGGCAAATCAGCCTGAAAGTCTCAGGAAGCAGCCTTTTCTGCAATAGATTTAACACAGTCCATCTTTCATACAAAAGGGTTTCAGATTACTGTAACACTTAAAATTCACCTACAGGAGACTGGGTGTTTCTATCTGAATGGCTTGCTTCCCTAAATTAACAAAAGTTACTGAAGCATTATCTGATATGATCTAATAGATAGATCCAAGACACGATCTACAGTCCCCTTACAACATGAAACAAAGGTATAATTTGAGCACAGAGGGAACTCCACTAAGCACTGAGGCACTCATGCAGAACTACAGCTTCCACTAAGATGAAGCAGGGAAGTTAAATGGCGCAAACTGACAGACAAGCAGGAAATGTCAACTATGACAGCTAATGTTTTATTTTACTGAATTCTTGCAGTAACTCATTGAGCAGTTCATAGATTCTCTTTCCTTGCCAAACTTTTGCAAGAAAAATTTTCATTTTTACACACTGACAAGCACTACAGGCCTGCAGTTGCATTTAATTAATTTCTACTTTATCACCTCTGAAACCACTCAATTTTTTGAACATTCTACAACAGACAAACACATCTATTCATAGACCTTCTTTGCCCTTGAAACTTTTATTAAAATTCAAGTTCAAACTAGTAGATAAGAGCTATTACTTAGAAGTTAAGGTACACTAAGGAAATCACAACTAAATTAGATGAGTTTGAATGATGGAAAAATATTTTAAAAATAAGTTTCCAAAAGAACTTAATGTATTTTTCACATTTTATGATCTGTTTTTCAAATGTTGCAATGATAATGATCTTCAGAAATTCTTATTAATAGATAATATTTTCCCATTTTGAAATGCTTTCGTTCCAGTCAGACTGGGATAATCTGAAGGTGAATTCCAAAATTCTAAGTACAGAATTTGCAAAAGCACTAGCATCTAGCAGTTCATCATGGACTTCATAATTAAAAAAAAGAAAATATTTCAAACCTCTACGAGTTAAGTATAAAACAAGGATATTAACTATTATATATTTGCCAAGGGTATTGAAATGATTCACTACAGCTTCAAGCTTCCCAAAGAGAGCCTGCTCTTTTCCAGTCATTTTATAAACCTACAATAATAGAAACAAAAACATTCACAGAATTGTATTTTTGGTCACAAATTTCACAATGTGTCCTTATTATGCGTCTTTTCCAAACTAAATTCTGAAATCAGTTATTTAGAATTTGACATAGACCGCTTTTCAAGAAATTGCAATGTGGTTTAACATCTGAAGTGTAACATCTTTCAATTATGTCACTCTCAATTGAAATATTACCATTTTCTTCCCTGTGAAACATGAACAACTGTTTGTGACTCACAAGAGCATTCAATTCCATTTGTTGGAAGATGGTCCCTGTTTGTGCTTAAGATGGACAGGAATGTTCTCACTGCTGAGCAGAGCAGTTCAGATGCAATCTGCCACAGGAAGTGTGATACCAGGATACAGGAGAGGCCACTGGAGAACAGTGCCTTCATGTTGGAAATGTATCCACAGCAGTCCCCATGCATACTTTTGAAGTTTCAATCAGTTACAAAAAAACCTAACAAAACTCTACTAACGAGACTAAACATACGAGAAATAAATCTTTAGATATTCTCCCCACCATGTCCCCAAAATTGCCACGAAACCTCAAAACTACATAGAACAAATGAATGGCAGTGTTCCTGTTCTGAATGTGAATGCTGCAACATCTCTCTGGTCATTGGTAGGTCTGTCATTTTGCTCCTACATAAAAACACCAAGCAACTTCAGATTTTCAAAACTGAGCATTCTCTCACAATGACCTCTTTTCCAACCAAGCAGTCCACTATTTCATGGAGTCTTCTGGACTTTGAACATATGCTTCTAATTCAGAAAGAAAACAGTACAACACAAGTTGGGTATCTCAAAATGTTTGATTTTATAATCACTAAGAAGCAGACATAACCTTACATATTTAAAGCATTGACCTTAATTGCTTGGTGATGGCCATGTTATTTGGCTAAGCACTGTTAGTAAACACCAGAGATTATCAGGAAAACAGTAAACTATAATTCTGAGATTCCCATTTCATAGAATGAAACTGCCATCAATTAAAGTCTAAATTAACACAGATTAAATCTAGTCCCCAGCATACTTACTTTTTCTAGTGTTTCAATGCGCTGTTTGAGTAGTCTGTTTTCAGTTCGTAACCTCTGGAAGGTAAACAGTTCACAAATCCATTTCTCAAGTTATGAATTGAAAGTCTGATAAAGCCAACTAACATTTTTATTTCATCACATCAATGAAAATCAATATAAATACAAAAATAATTAGTGACCTTCTTAACATCCTTTCATATGATGTACTAGCTCAAAATACAAGTTTAAACAGCTTGATACAGCAAAAATGAGAACACATCTCATGTTATGCAAAAGCATCTGTGTTGCATTAGCTGAATGCAGTATGTCTGCAGGTGAACCACAGGGCTTAACCCCACACCAGACTTGACTGCCTCCCTTTCATAAACAGAGCCAAAGTCTTCGTGGTTAAGGCACATGAAGTGCACTCCCTGCATTAGGACAGGCTAATGAGGCAGCTACAAGGTTTCCTTCCTTTTCCTCACAAGAATTTACGTTAATCTGTAAGGTTATACTGAGAATTACCTCAAATGTCTCAGAAGCAAGAAAGAATTGTTCTGAACTCTATACTTTACCAGTGAATTTCCTGTATATTTTAGCAGTCAGCATTCAGATAGAAGAGATCCATACCCCTCAGAACAGGGCATTGGGTATCAGTTCAGTGAACACTTTATTCTGCCAGGCTAAAAGGCAAACTCAAAATATGCTTTTCTATCTCCCCTAAAGTAGCCTCTTCTGCTAAGCAGCTCTAGTAAGTCAGAAATTATTTACGTAAGTCCCAAAGTACGGCCTAGAAACAGACAGCTTTGCATTGACTGGTTGGGGTTTTTTTGGTAGGTTTTTTTTTGGGGTTGGCTTGGTGGTTTTTATTTTGGAGAGCTTTTTGTTGCCTTCTTTTTTTTGGGGGGGTGGTGGTGGCAAGAACCAGGAAAGGATTTGATATGAGTTAGTATATTAGAATCTAAAGTTACAGCTGTCTTTCATATGGTTTTATTTTGTCCTGTTCTGCAAATAGCTGTCATTTGAGCCCTGCAAATCTTCTGATTTCAGCTGCTGTTACAGCAGGTATTCAGGCTGCTAAATGCCTCACTGCCTAGTACAATAAAACTGCCTGAAAAGACTCCTAATACCTTTGTGCTCTCAGGTGCATCTCACAGTCATTTTTCTGAAGAACTGATGCCTTAAAAACTGATATTGAAAGGCAAAATGACTACCAGTGGACAGGAAGAAGGAAGACTTTACCTAACTCCCTCAACAAGGCTTTATACAATGCACTTGCACATCATTTCTCCCACTGTCTTTTCTTACAGAACTGGCTAAAAACACAAGGAAGAAAATCCAGATCAAACATGTTGTGAAAAAAAAAGTGAAATAGGAAAAAAGGTATCAAAAGCCTATTTATGTCACAAAAGCAAAAAGATGCAATGATTAAGTACATACAGGAAGTAGGTCAGTTAGTAGAAGGGAAAAATGAACTGCACTGGCAGGTTGGCTTTTTCCCCCCCACAGTTTGTATTAACTGCAAAAGCACTAAAAGAAAAAGTGACTGCAGACAGAAGAAACTACAATTTAGGTTCGATGCATAAGAAAAAAAAAAAAAAAGAAAATCAAGATCTTAAAATCAAAGACAAACCACTCAAGTGCACTCTGACAAAGTCTATCTTAACATGTGTCATACAAACCTCCTGTGTGGAGCACCTACATCTAAACCAGCATATTT
>NW_008237239.1:9673913-9682764 GCF_000691975.1 Corvus brachyrhynchos | reverse complement strand
AAAGATTTTTTTTTTTTTTAAATGTCCACCAGAAGTCTCAATAATTTCACTGTAGGTGTCCTTTATGAAAAGACATCCAAAACATAAATGCTGAAAGAAAATAATTTGGGGACCTTAATTATGTCCTACTACATGCAGAGATCAAACATGTAACCCCCCCATCTAGGAATTAAACTTATTCATGAATAAATTTGTTGAGGATTCCTTACTTTAATTTCAACTTGTTCTTCCATTTCTTTTGTCTTTATTGTAGTGTATTCCTTTTCTAGCCTAAAAATTAGAAATAGTAAATTATGATCAGAAACATTGAGGATAATTTACTTGTTGGTGTAATACCTAACAACAGCAGAACAGAGACACAGATCATTGATATTTTCTCTGAAATGCACTCCTATAAATGCTTAGAGTGGGTACTAAATTTAAACACAGATTTCAGTAGATACGAACAGACTGAACCAGCACTCTAAAGTGCAGGAGCTTGCTTGAATACTTTACAGTGGCAGCAATTTGGAGCTACTCTGTACTAACCCCTTTATGTAATACAATCATCAGTTCAATAGACTCAGCCAAAAGAAATCAGAGCTTGGAAAGCCTGGAAGAAAAAGATGCAAAGAAATCTGAGAAAAATACCTTAAATATAAAACAATTTTGGCCTCTCCCCAGAAAACCAAAGTTGTCCCAATGAAAAACGTGGCAAGAAAAACCCACAAGCTGAGATAACAATGCCTCTACAGAAGGCAGACCAGGAAGTTCAGACTTGGAATGGTAGGATTTTCAACTACGTACACTTGTACTGGTTTGCAAAGAAAATATTTTTTCCTGAAAGCTTTGTTGTTACTTCTTTTTTAGAGAAGACTGCTCACTCTACTGACCATAGGCTGCTGACAGAAAAAAAAGAAAAAGATCGACAAATTCAGCTTGGAAGACTCTGTGCCCAACCTGCAGTGCAACAGTGAACGTTCGATACGTTACAGCCAATGGGTGACCCACCAAACTTAACCCTGGCAAATCACACTATTTGCAGCTTGGCTAATCAAACCAACATTTACCAAAGGCAGAAGAGACATGCAACTAACCTTAACAACAACAACAGTAGTGGTATTCTGTGGTATTCTCAAAATTTCAAACCCCAAATAAAAGTTATTTTACTGTTGTCAATGGTATTACAAAGTTTTATCAATTTATATTTTAAACAGCACTTTTGACCATAAATGCACTCCTTAGCACCGTGAACACTGAATACTTCTCCAGTTCCTGAGAACTAAAATCTTTAGCATTTAGGCCAGATCATAAAAGTTTTACCTCCTTTCCCTGCTTCACCCTGAAGAAATCCAAAATAATCTCCCCTCCCTCCAAAAAACCACCCCCTACCCAGCCTTCCTATTCAGTTCCTTTTTACTGAAGTGCTGTAATTCCCCGTAACTTGCAGTTTTCTTCAAAAGCTTTTTTAGTTATTTTTGTAAATGAGACATAGCTTTATTATATTTAAGAAAAATAGCAAATACTACTTTAGAATAATTTTTTTGCAGAGAGAACTTCAGTTTTAATTGTTTATGTAGTAAAAACCCCCCAAAAAATTTAAAGATGGAAAATTCAAAGCAAAACATTGAATAAATAACAACTCTTAAGGGTAAACAAGCAGTAACTCAGCAACAGTATAATCTATTTTCTCAAAATGTTATACCTACTTTTTCATCTTTTTTGCATTGTATTTGACTTGGTAAGACGCTTGGATTAATTTGTCTGGACCACTGTCAAACTGATGTGGAATGACCTTTTGAAAGTGCTAAAAGCAATCAGAGCACAAGATTACATATAATTAACAGCTGCAAGGAAATATACACACATTACACATTTCAGATATCTCTTAAAATTATTATAACCATAGCTTACCTGTAACATTCCTTCCATGTCAAGTTGCAGTAATTCTGCCTGGTTCATCTGAAGTAATGCTAAACCTACTCGAAATACTATCTCTAAACCCTGAAAACAGAAGTTAAAAAATATCCAACAATTATTTGTGGCATTGTCAACAGTACAGAATTATTCTACTATTTACTAACATTGGAAATCTCACCCAAGTAAACACAAGTAAAAGGGCTACCGAAAAAAAATCTCTCAACAAATTGCTTCTGGGTTTCTTTTTTTGTTCCAAGGACAAGCAGCCTGGCTATTTGTCCTGATGCCAGACATCCCCCTCAGAGAAGTTAGTGATGAGGTAAAATCTCGAGTGACAGGAATTCTCTAGGTTAGCTCTATCAAACCTTCTAAGTATATCTAGTAGAAAAATCCCAAGTACTTCTCAAAAAAGCATGGTACAATGCAGTTAAACTATTGAAAAAGATAAAAGCGAATGTCTCACTATATACCCTATCTTGGATGTTCCTGAGGGCAAGCTGAAAGGATCCACCTTGGACATACTGCTTTCTAAAAGATGACTGCAGAGCAAGCTTAAGCTATGGTTTGTTACTAGTTATAATTATGCAAAGCTCTAAACCTAAACACAACATAGGTGTCTTTGTGATAATGACGCTGAATAATTCCCTAAATTTCTTTGGCACTGATCATCATCTGGACAATAAAAGTTACTAACACTCCTTTTCTTGGCTTGCGTATCCCTAAGGAACTTTAACCTTGGCCCAAAAGCAGCATTAGTTTCCACTGTAAACTCACCACAATACTGAGAAATGGATGTCCCTGCTGCATGCAATGCTAATACACTGCATTCAGAAAGAACAGATTTGGGAACACTTCAATCAACAGGCTTAGAGCACAAAGCCACACACAATATCAACATTCAATGACTTAGTTGCTCTTCCTTGACAAAATGTACACACCTTCCCTTAAAATAATCTGATCAGCGTAAGAAATAAAAAGCAAGACTATGAGATTTGTCCATCATGATGGGATTTATACCACTACCTAAATAACTGCTTTCAACAGCTACTCTTGAAATATAACATATGAGTATTTAGTAGTTACCTCAGACATAAAGATATCAAATATTCTTGTTGCGATTGGTAGTGGAAAAGTTGTAAGGAATATAGTTAAAAACCATGAGGATGCATACATAGAAGTGTGAAAACTCTGAGACTGAAAGTGCACATAAAGCTCTGGAAGATGTTCCTGGAAAAGAAGAGGAATAAAAAACACAAGTATGTTAAGGTTCTGCTTGTAGTTTTACTGCAGACGTGTTTTTGACAAATTTTGAATACAAGAAAATAATTGATACTTAGTACAGTTAGCAGCTGTCTGTACTAGCAACTGGACTAGGAAAGATATGACTCATCATTACCAAGAACCATGCAACAGAAGTCCCAAGACAGAATGTCCTATAGAATATCTACCCTAGAATGCAGATTACAAAAACTCTTCCTGATCCTAAAGGGAAGTCAAGCTTGTAAGTCCCAGAGTAGTATCTAGAATGGGCTACTAAAAAGAGCTGACAAAATCTAAGGCTATGTGATATCTCACCCCTGATCATCATGTTAAAAACTGGATCACAAAACAGAAACCTATTTTTCTCCATCAGCCTGATCAGGAAGAACCTGCATTCCAAATCTGCAAACAATTAACATTCTATATATGAGGGTATCTCCAAATTTTCATCTTTTAAGATACTATAAATTAACTATGAAGACTTTAACTTTCAGAGTCTTCAAACAGAATTAAACATTCATATGCTTAAACTGCAGCAAATCCCATGCTTTGGTATTTAAAACCAGTTACTGTCTGCCAAAGGTTAAAAAAAAATTGCTCACAGAACCACATGCATTTACTTCTAAAGTTCTGGAACTAGCTATTGTCAAGAGTACAGCCTGTTAGCCAACTGACATGCCTGCTCTTGAGCTGTAATTCCCACGTTCCTTATTAATAGTTACTGAAGAGCAAGTTTGATAGATTTTGTATGTACCTGTATCATGCATTCAAACTGGTACATACAAAGGCCCAGTTCAGCCATGCTTGGTTTAAAGAGTTCTCGTAGTCTGTAATCTTGCATTAATTTAACAAACACACAGAATGCCTCTTCTTCTGGCATCTATATTAAAAATAAAAAAGCACATTAAAAACTCTGGACAAATATAACGATATATCAGAGTAAATGCCTGGGAGGATTTAGGGTTGGGGTTTTTCGTGTGCGTGCATGTGCACGCAGTGGAGTTTTTTTGGTTGTTGGTTGGTTTGGTTTGAAGTTTTTGTTTTGTTTAAGGGATTTACAGCCAATTACTCCAATGAACTTTTGTATATGCTAAATTCTAGCAAATAATTTCTAAACTGAAATGGAGGTCTGCAAGTTTCTTATCATATACCCTACTTTGTCATAAACCAAAAACCAGTAATACAACAGCAGCTTTAAGATAATCAAATCAACTGTGAAGTTCCATTTGAACTCTGAGGAGATTCCATGTAATAGAACAGAAATTAGAAGTTCATTTATTTTTGAAATATCACTCAACAAAATAGCTTGCAAGCCTGTAATCCTACCTTAGCTCTGAGAAATAAATATATTCTCCCACTCCAAATACAGTACCTCGGCAAATAGAATGACACAAAGTAAATCTCATTTCATTTGCAGAGTAAACAGCTGCCCTTGACAACTCCATTGTCACGAAATTATGAAGGAAAACCATTGCAAAAATTCCCCAAAAAGCACCGCAGTATATTATGCAGTCTAGCATGGATTTTAAAGGTTCACATATTTTTTAATATTTTTACCTGCATAAGCAGTAATCCAACTATAAAAGCGCTTCCTTGACAGTACCCAACCTCACGATCCACCAAAGAGTAAGCCTGGGAAATAAAGTTAAAACTCTCAATAATTAAAACCTCATTATCAATAAAAAGTAATCATAGCTCATCCTGCTATCTTGTAATAACTTACTCTTCCTCTCCCCAAATCCAACAAGACATCCTATCCAGAAGTTTTAGTCAGACATTCTAGTTTCTACCTGCTGCTGCAAACTCTGCTCTCTGATCACCTACAAAGCTAAAACTAAGGCATACCTACAAAAAATACAGGCAGTTTCCAACTACAGGAATGTGCCAAAAGATAAGAGACCACTGGCATACAAATCTCACAAAGTACTACTTTTATAGGAGACAGACCAGACAATGAAACAAGTTCTGTTCAGAGAAACAGGTGTTGCAGTTTTATTTACAGATGGATAAATTCTGATGATCTCCACACTTGTGGCATCTTTGTTTTAGAGTTACAGAAATTACTATGATTTGGAAACCTGCCAGCTTTTCTATTGAAACTATGTTCTAGGGAAAAGTCTGACCTTCAAAGTTTAAGCTCTAGTGAAGACTAAATAATGCAAACAATGTTACATTGGCATTTTCATTTTGTGTTTGGGCACTGGAACAACTGCATACTAGCTTGTAGCTGCCATTTGCTGCTGCCATGTGTACTTCAGAAATACTTGCAAACTGAATACTAGTTCTGCTTGCCAATGTTCTCCTGGGCAACACTGTAGACTTTAATTCATGGCACACTTCATTCCATTATACTATCAGCAGTTAGTATGTTACTTTGTTTTGATGCCAATTTGTTTTTACTTTTTGAGATATAAAAAAACTTACAGGATTTAATGCCTTTGAAACTAAAATGGGATTTTTTAAACCATTCCTATGTCTAAGGTTTAAGAAAGAGTAACTTGAAAAAAACTTACAACATACAAAATGGGATTTTTTTAAACCATTCCTTTGTCTATGGTTTAAGAAAGAGTAACTTGAAAAAAACTTACAACAACTTGAAACTGGTGCAAATTCACTATATACAAAGCAATCCAAGCTGGTGCATATTCTTGCTAATATATTTTCAAGGGCTGAAATACCAACTCACCTTCATTACGTTGAACAAGACCTCCTGCCCAAGACTATCTTTTTCTTTGAAAAAATCATGTTCAGGGTATGTTCTAGCAATGTCCCTTCTTATTAATTTTTCACAAGGAGATGTCATTTTCAAAAGCTCTGAATACTGATCCTTAATTGGCATGCTTTGAGCACTGCATAAAAGTTGCCAAACAATTGCTCTGAAGTGATGAGGTATCCCTTTTCGAACCAGCTCCTAAAGCACAAAAAGACAAATTAATTTCCTGAAAATATTACAAAAAATAAACCTAAGGAAAAAAACCACTTCAAGTTCCTCACAATTTCAGAAAAAAATTTACATCATGGCAAAAACTACTCATATAGTTTATAACCTCAATTTTAGTAGGATTAGTAAGCTAACAAAAGTAAGCAGTCTCAGAATCATTTTTAGTGGCTAAATTAGCTACTGAAAGTAGTCCCTTATCCATGGCAAGTTACATGAAAAATGAATATTCAAATAATTTTGTACAAGAACTTAACCAGAATTTAATACAATTATGTCTGTATTTCACAAAAGATTACTGAAGATAACACCCTTAGTAATATTTGTAGTAATTGAGATCTAAGAAATCACCGACTAAAAATTACTTCCAAAGTAGGTAAATGATGAAAAGTAGAACTAACTGTAGCACAGCCAACTACAACAAAAAATTTGCAGAGTACAACTATCAGAAGTCATTTAACAAACTTGACAAGTTGTGTCTAATTTCTCTGGGGTGCCAGTATTTCCAAGTTATCTTCTAAGAAAGTATTTAAATGCAGTTTCAGACACTGGACCAAGAAAACATTGAGTTTACACCCATTAAATTAACTAAATTTACTTTATCTTCTGAAAAAAAATCTGCTAGGTGTTATACGATTCAAACATGCCCAGATGAGTACATCTAAGAACCTGCTGCTTGTCATTTAAGAAATCACAAGGACAAGTAGTCTTGTCGCTTGATCTGAAAACTGAGAAAGAAGCATTATTCAGGAATTTAACAGACTGTCTCGGTGGTACATTCTGCAACTAGAATCACTCTGACCTAGAAGATTGTCTCTTCAAGACTATTTCTTTTAGTAACTTTTTGTACCTTAAGTACTGTTATCAAGTATTCTGTCTCCTAAAGGCTAATTTCTTTCATTAGTATTTCTTCTGAAACCAGAGTAATCTCCTATTCTGCAAAGCTTCCTCTTTTTCCTGTTTGTTCCAGATATTTCTTCTACTTCTCCAGCATTACAATTAATTAATGCAACACTGGTAACTTTCAAAGAGACTCTTGCTTTCAAGTTTTGTTTCTCTTAAGCTTGAACTCTACTGTAGGAGCTTTGCCTCACTGCCCTCCATTTTCTAATATCCCTAAGCTCTCAATCCATCCTTCTTCAGAAACATCATACTAATGCCCCTCCAACAATTTCTCCTGTCTACAACACAACAGTGAGATGTTACTTCCTCAAAGATTCCCAACTCCAAGACAAGAACCCTAAACCATCAGCTTTACACAACTGTCTCTAGCTATCCTTTGTCAACAACACAATGCAACTGCACATCAGTCCCCGAAAGCCTCGAGGGCTGCTAATAAAGCAAGAAACTTTTTGCTAATGCCTCGTTAAGTTACCATGTACCTGCTTGACAGAATAATAGGGTTAACTGCTTCAACTTTCCTAGAAGGAACAGCAGGAAAACACACCTACTGGGCAGCACTAAAATGATGTCATGTGAATTGAACAGCAGGACTTATGTCATCCTTCAAAAGCCCTCCATAAACAGGAAGGAAGTTCTGAAGTGGATTGAGAGATGTAAAGGATGGAACATCATCTTTGGAGAAGGCACAGACACATCTAAAACCTAAAAAGTAACCAGTTTTCTAATAACCTAAGACCAGCTTTGACAGCCAGGACAAAAAGGCACCTATGCTGCTACCTGTGTACCTACTGGCCTAATCAGGGAATAAGGTATGGATGCTCTGATATTCCATCGTAAATGCAGACTGACAGTTAAGGCTGACTTCCGACAAAAAAATACTGAGAATTATTTAACAGCAAAGGAAAACTTGGCTAGTTTTCAATATAATATAGGTCAGCAATATAATTAAATATTCCCTGAAAGTTAGTCAAACACTCCTCAAATTGTACTTGTCCAGCTATAAAAACAAGCGATACTTGTGACACTTGAAAATGTTCAAACAAATTCTAACTAACCAGATCTACTTATTACCATCTCACTTCTTTCTCTTGCCAGGTTCATGTGGCCTTCTTTTCATGGCCTTTTGGAACACCTTTCCAGAAACTGCTTTCCCTATGCAAGCAGGAAATCCTGAGTTCATTTTCTTCCCTTGTTTCCTCTCTCAAGTCATGTTCTCTCTTCACAACTGCTTCATATAAAAGATACTTTACTTTAGCTCATTGTTCTGCCTTCCCACAACCTATTCATAGACACACATTTCAAACTGTTCAAAAGACCCTGACACATTTGTATTCTGCACATAAAACTACAGCCTACAGCCAATAAAGAACCAAAGCAGAACAGACTTGCCTACTAACAA
The DNA here is from genome assembly GCF_000691975.1 of Corvus brachyrhynchos. Classification (NCBI taxonomy): domain Eukaryota; kingdom Metazoa; phylum Chordata; class Aves; order Passeriformes; family Corvidae; genus Corvus; species Corvus brachyrhynchos. The sequence continues at coordinate 9,674,365 of NW_008237239.1, read as the reverse complement.
AAGAATCTCATGCTGCTGTACTTGCTGCCACTGAAACATGGATATGTTCAAATGCACTAAATGCTTTTTAGTTTGAGTGTAAAGTATAATTAAACTCCACTTCTGTACATGACCACAACTAACCCAGACTGGACACACTGGTCAAAGTTCGTTCCAGTCCATCCAGAATTTAGAAACTATGTGTTCTTCTGCCTAAGGTCATCTCTGGGGTCAACATACTTAGCATGCACAAAAACTGAACTCATCAGAGCTTCCAAGTAGACGTCTATTATCAACTCTCCTATTAAGGATGCTTTAAAAAGAGAGCTGCTCAGTATACAGCAGCATAGCATATATATACATAATCATAGCATCAAGCTATCAGATGCCCTTAAGTTGATTTTTAGCAATTCCATTTTTGGAAACATGAAGCTAATCATCCCTGTACTCATGGAAATCTCTCATCAGAGGTA
>NW_008237239.1:9656956-9673902 GCF_000691975.1 Corvus brachyrhynchos | reverse complement strand
GGAGACATTTGCTGGGTGACAGCACATAGGAAGGTTACATAGGAAGCACTAAGGCTTAGGGGTGGAAAGATGCAACTGGAACATGTTTATTTAAAAAGAATAAGCCCAACACAAAGATAAAACAGTATCACTTATATCACATTACAAATATATCCAAAAAATCAGCTTCCAATTACTACCTTAACTTGCTTTTCTTTCTTTTTCCGTACATCTTCCCATTCATTCACAATCCTCCCCCACAGGATCCACGAGTCTTCTTCAAGATGGCTGAGATTGCTAGAAGCTGATGAACTAGATACAAGAGAAGATCCACTATTTCTTCTTGACCCATTTACTGATCTTAAGGATTTGCTATCTGTTTCCAAGAGTCTGCAAAGAAAGTACACAAAAACCAAATTCAAGTTCTTCTAATCAAAGGATCACACTATTAATTGTTTTCTTCACAAAGAATGCATGCAGAAGTTCAGTGAAACAGTTTAACCAGCATTCATTTGGACTAAATGTGAAAAGAACTGTTCGATGTTACTGCTTTCTCTTGAGATCTCAAGTAAATCTGCAGACAGAATAGTTCACACTGCAGCATTTTAAGAAACAGATAAAAATGTCACCCACAGCTGTCATGCATCAGACTGACAAAGAGAACCTAAGGAAGTTAAATATCGCCAATGATAACATCAAATGTCAAAGAATTTTTAAAAATACAGTCATTTACAAGACAAAAAGTTAGCCTCCTAGAAGTCTACCTGATCACACTTTTTAAAAAATTGACAGTGTAAATAAAGACAGAACAACTAAAACCTTCGAAGCAATTTTAAAACAACTGACATTTGCTGACAACTGTTCACAAATCAACACGGTGTTTTATAAATGCACAGGAGAAATCACAGACCTACAGACCAAGGACCAGGCAACAGAAGTGATTAGTAGAGCTAATGAATGTGTAATTAAAGTGAGGAGTTCAAACATGAGAACCTCCAGCAGCAAAGTATAAATAAAGATGTGTCAAGTGCTAGACAAGTTCCTGACAATACTTCCCTGTGAGCTGGTTGCTGTGGCCATTAACTTGGCAAAAAGGCAATACTTTGTTTATCCTCAACTAATATTGAGCCCCATAAGCAGAGGGAAATTTTTTAGACCATGTGTTAGGTAAGAGCAAAAATTCAGACTAACTTGAAAGTGTTTTGCTATACCAAGAGCTTCGTTTGTGCTTTAACTTCTAAGAATTCCAACATCAGTACATCAGAGCCATGAGGTTGAATAATTTCTCAAAAATTAGCATGAAAGTTAATCCCTCAGCATTTCAGCAAGGTCAGGTTATGTTTCAGATATTTAATAAATTATAACCCAAGGCATATTGTATCAGAGATAGTACAGAAATCTCAGCATACTTACAATTTTTAAGATCTCTGCTACAATAAAGATATTTATACTAGCTTTCCCTGTTCCCAGCTTTCACCTACTGGTGTTTATGAAAGTAAGGGAAAAAGTAATTTAATTCATGAAGACAAGTAGTACAGTTTCTGCAGCAGCATTTTGTTTGGAAAAGAGTTAAATGGTAACAGCTTCAGGAAAAAAAAAAAGCAAAGCCTTTTCAAGACAAATTTTCATTTGTAATTTTATTTTTTAAAAAATTTCAAATAAATTTCCATTTATTAATGGAATGCAGAAAATCTAGTTCTGAAGAAAATACTTTTAAATCCACTTCAAATGTTTAGAAACTTGGCTTATACTGATCCATAACGAAAATTTAGTTTGAAACTACTTCTCTCAATCCAAGACAATGCCTAAACACCAAATTCAAAGTAATCACAGAGGAAAAACAAGCACAGAATAAACATTAAGATTATAAAAACAAGGTTCTAAGGAGACACTTCAATTTTTCACAGCTTTCTGTAGAAGTTATACTAAGTTTCTGTAATTTGACCTTACCTGGATAAACTCATTGTCCTTAGATTTGAAAATGGGAAGTTCTTTTTACAGTAAGTCGCAAGTTCTGTGACGTTTGGTCACTGTTTCTTTCATTTAAAACTTTATAAATGATTTACTAATGCCAAACAGTTCCACCAGGACTCTGGACTGAGCTTCCTCTTTATTCTGTGGGGACTTCCAGTATAATTAGATTACAGACTACTACTAGACATAGCTTGAAACAATTTGAGTTCTTCTCCCTTCTTTCTAACTGTCTACCTAATTCATATTCTCCTTCTCACATAAAACCCTACAAAAAACTCAAAACCTTTACAAACATCCACAGCAGCAGTTCTTCCAGCAAGCAGAAAGAATGGTTCCCTGTGAACAGAGTACAATTCCTTGTCAACAAAGTGCCACTGTGCTAAACTACAGATGCAAACTGTTCTGAAACTACAGTGCACCCGGTGTAAGAGCATTGAATTTCAGTATTAAAGGGCAGTATCTCACCAGCACTTGATAGGGTAGCCTCTAACTAGAATTCACACACAAGACTAGTGTGGGACTAAGAATATATCTGGCTAAAATTAAATAAAACCAGACAAGATTTGCTGGTATACTTAGTAAATGAAGAAAGCTGACTTGAGACAGAAAGGCCAAGCTCACATTCTTCTTTTAACAGGCCAGGCAGTCTGACTGCAGGCCTTAATGAGAAGACTCTAGATGCAAAGACATTACTCTCCAACACAGATAAGCAGTCCAAAGAACAGTTTGCTTTTCAAATAAAAGTTAGTCCCTTTGTCATTAACAGACTAGAAAGCCTCAGAATAAATGCAAACTAGCTTTCTTAAAAGCACTATTCAACTATTTTTTGCTTCTTTTGATAATTTTTTCACTTGCACAGCAAAAATTACGTGTAGTTCATCTTTGAAGAGAGACAATCTCAAACCACAAGGAAGAACATATGAGGTCGTTCTAGAAGCATCCTTCTATTGTCAAAATCTGGGCAGATGTATCAAATTCCCTACAAACTGTGCTGCTATTAGGCTGCAGAATGCAGACATGAGAGAAGACATGCCAGGTGACATACAGGCATTGGCCCCTCCTCCCCCCAGTTACTCTTTTCCTCCACTGGAAGTTATTACCCTCAGAAGTGACTCAGCAGAGAAAACAAACAAACCAACAAATATAAAACCCCAAACCAAACAACCCCCCCAACCAAGAATAATAACAAAAAAACCAAGAAAAAACACACAAAAAAATAACCAACAAAAAAACCACTATCAAAAGAAAACCACCAAAAAAACCCAAAAAACCCACCCCCCTCCCCAAATCCAACCAAAAAAAAAACCAAACAAACCCAACCCAGCCAAAAATAGAGTACCTCAATTGCCTCACTGCAAAGTCTAACACACTCACAGAAGCAGGAACAGAAGCTAGTTTGAGCTAAATTACCAAACCGTGCACTTCACTACAGCACAGGGATAGCCACCATCAGTAGGTAACAAAGCCCAGCATCTACCTGCCAAGTCTAAAAATCTGCTTGGAGCTCAAGTTGTTTACAGTCAACCTCTCAAAAACTACTGAAACATACTTGTCAAATATAACCAAATTTTGCAAAAGGACAGATAACTTAAGAGTCCTGCCTCGAAAGTGAAAATGAGTATGGGTTCTGGAAATTCAGCATTAAGAAATTATACAGTCCAATTTAATTTCTCAGTGATATTGTATTGATTTGCAATCACTGTGCACATCAAGAGCAACTGAGCCACCTGAAAGTTGCATCTTGAATTTTACATGGTGCAGATAAATATGCACTCATAGAACGGCTATCAGGAAAACTGTTACTTACTATACAAAAAAAGGCAAGATGAACAGAAAAAACTGATTAGGAATTTACTTTTAATTAATTTAAGACATGCATCTGGCACCACTAGTGTAACAGCAAGAAGGTGGCTGAGCACAGTTCTATCTCTTTACATAGCAGGTTATGTAGCTGAAACAAGAACTGGATAAAAGTCGAAAAAATAGAATTGAGAAATACTTGAGATTTTAAGAAATTAATAGGAATTACAATTTTTCTCTTAGAAGGTAAGAAGGTTATACACAAGTCTCATCCCTGAGATATTCTACTTTAAATTGGATACTAAAAATACTGGTCAGTGTACTTTCTTACTATTAGAGGCAGCTATAAACACTCCTGTAAAACAAAGAGAGAAAAACCACTTTTTAGAGTTCCACAAAACTGTAATTTGTAAAAACACAGCACAAGAATACAAATTCTTAAACCTTTGGGCTTTCAAACTGAAGCGTTATGCCATGAAGTTTTAACTAATTCCCCTTTAACAGCCTCTATGCTACAATTGAAATAAACCAATTTTAGTCTCATTACTGTACTTTGAAGAGCAAAAAGTTTTCCATTCACCTGTTCTGTTCCTCAAGTTTAGCAAGTAATTCTAAGTCGTCTGGGCTCAGCTGTGTTGGTGAGGATGGTGACAGGGCGGGTGTAGATAGAGTGGTGGAGGGGGATGTGGTGTGTAGGGAGGCAGATGGACTCGCCACCTGGCTGGCCATTTGACTGACGGTGTGCGATACCGTGTTCTTCACCCATGAGAGAGTGGAGCTCAGCTTGCCTGCAACCTTGTCTGTCGCCACCTGTATCGACAAAGAGAAGAGGATGCAAAAGCTGTCCTTTTTTTAACTCCTTTTTTTCCAGCAAACCTGCTGCATCAAACAAAGGAAAAAATATACAATATGCACAAAGCAACACAGATTATTTATTTCTCCAGGACCCCAAGGCTGTCAGAAGTAACACAAGCATCAACAGCAATACAGTATTATAGAAGTAACATGCAAGTATGTTGCTAATCCACAAAGACAAACCCCGAGAAACTCCTGATGTATACTCACAGAGCTCATCTCTGCAGTACAGAAATACCACAGGATCCAGGATCAGCTCCGACTTCCCATTATAAAAATAAATAGAAATAAAAGCTTATTTTAAAACATCTTGATAAACTAAAATAATGGCACAGAAACTGTAGAAATACAGAAATAGAAACAGTCAACTACTTTACCGATAGACACTGAAGCAGAGTATGAGTGTAACCCCCCAGGTCACCCACTGCTCACCTTCACTAATCCCTACAGTGGCAGCACAGAGCAGGGGCACAGCACTTCTAATTTATACCACAGCAAATTATCTTCTAGCACTGCCAGGGTGCAGAAAACAGTCACAAAGAATCTATGCTCATGCATCTACAACAGCCGAAAGTCTCACAGTAAGGCATCACACTGCTGCCTCTTTTCTTTCCTCACTTTCTCTTCAGGTCACTCCTACACCAGGCATCCTTGATCCCCAGTCCCACTGCCAGTGCCTGAACAGACCCAGGGTTTTGAGGAAAAAGCAAGAGGTGCTACTCAAGTAGTCAGGGGAGGAGCGGGGTCAGGAAAGCAAAGGTTAACTGGTGCTGGTCATTATCTGCTGCTACTTGAGCAGTGGAAAGAAGAGCAGCTGTTGGGGGCATCTTCCAGTGAACCCCGCACTAGAGCTTCCCTTCAGCATCTAAAAATGTAAGAGGCTTTGACCTACAGTAACTCAGAGTTTAATTCTTCCCCAGCCCAACTCAAGAGGAAATTCAGATGCCCCTCAGAGGAAGGGCTAGTTGCCTAGCAAATGTTAAAACTTGGCAAAACCAAGGCTGAAGAGGAACTTCTGAAGTGGTGTTGCTGGTAACTATTTATTTTGAACTTTGTTGATTTCCTCAAAACACTGAATTACTCAATGCCACAAACAATTCTGCAGTACAGCCTATAAATAATTACTAAGGTACTACAGATACTGAGCTACAGGGGAAAAAAAAATCCCTTCCCAAGATCCTCCAATAGAATATAATAAAGCAAAATTTCTACTGAAATAAACTCCATCTCATCACACTGTGCATTTATCTGAAACACAATATATAGACTGACTGGTTGCTGAAACAGAAGCATTCATTTGGATACAATACTACAAAGAACTTTTTTTGTCAATCAAATCCAGCAATATTTTATTTTCGCTTCATTTCAAAAAGAAGACACACTAAATGCCTTCAGAAAACAAGAGGAACACCACAGGCCAAACCCGTATAAGTGGTACTCAACCTTCCCACTTACTCTCCAACAACAACATGACACCTAAGAGCTCTCCTAGAAGCCTGGAAGAAGTTTCCTATTTCCAGATGCTTAGCATTCATTCTGAAAATGGTATCAAATTTTGCTAGAAGTCTTCAGAGGCAGGGATGCAAACCACAGGTGGGAATAGTAAGATACCAACATAAGCATCAGAAAGGCTCCAGTTGCCTCTTGTCACTGTTGGACAGCAAAACACAGGTGTATCAAAAGAAGAAAAAAAAAAAAAAAAAAGAAAAAGAAAAAAAGCCCCTCAACAACCCCAACCACAAAGATCCCAACACATCTTTTAAATACAATCTTGGAAAAAAATTGCTTCCAACACTAGCATTTGACACCATCTTTTATAAAAGAAAGGAATGAAAATTACTAGAGGTTTCAAAATTCTAAGTTTAATCCATGCATTAATATTTCACTCAGTCTATATCCTTTATTCACTATTGCTGTGAAAGGATAAATTACTGCTGTTTCACTTTGAATAAAATTACATTATAATGAAGGTAATTCATACATCTCACTTAAGACTGATTATTTTCTCAAAGGCTTTAAACTGCTTAAAATATCACAAGTAATGCAAGTATTCAAAAAGTAAATGCTGGCAGAAACAGGGCCAATCTTAACACAGTAAAAATGACTGTCATACAGAGCAGGCTTTAAGAGTTACCCACTCTAAGAATCTTAGGTATAAAGATTAGAAAAGCAGTGATTTTGAGTAATACCCTATGTGGTGCAAACAGGAAGAGAAAACACACGTTCAATTTTTATCTTTTCACAAACAAAGATAACTGGGAAGACGTAAGGCAAAAAACAAAATTCAAGGTCAATCTGGCTTATAAATGATGAGGCTTACACTGTACAGTAAGAGTTGAAAGGGAGGTGGTATAGGGACAGAAATCAAGAATCTTGCTAACATTCATTCCCCAATATATCAGTGGGCATTAAAAAAAATAGCTAAAAGGTTTGTAGAAGCCAATTATGTGAAGAATATCAAACAGTATGGCCAAGAAAACCATGCAAGACAGCAGGTTAAGTCAGTCAAAACAATGTGCCTAACAATACTGTTTCTTAGGGCAGCTCAGACTTTCATTAGAATGTATCAGAGAATTAGTACCCCAAAACTATTCCTAGCCAGCTATCTGAAAACATCAACACAGAGAGCCAGCAAAGTGCACAGCTGCCAAAAGCAAATGTTTGAAGATCAAAAGGCTCACAGTGAAGTTTGCATCAAAAACACATGAGGAATTTGTTTAGGGAAAAATAGCTATGGCAGTCACCTAGAGCCAAGCTAAATTAAGAAAAACACAATTCTGATCTAACAGCTTACTAGTCATGCCTACATCCTTTTTGCCAGGCTTTTCCTGGTTTCCTAAATATCTAAAGCCAGCTCTCTTAAATTGTCAGCATCAGTGAAGACTCCTGAGCCTAGACATGAAATTATTTAGCTATGTGTTCATCATCCATTTCCCTAAATAGGATACAGTAACAGGATTTTTCATATTTCATCATTTCACCTACATTAATTTCAAAATTTATAACAGTGGCAGAAGATTTCACAGAGTTAATCTCTGAAAAGTGATTTAAGACCTTCCAGAAATCAGGTCACTGAAATTTGAAAATGAAAAAACCTTGGGCTGTATCCCAAGAAACCAGATCTGAACAAATGCGTATCTCATTAATAAAGATGATTCTATATTTTTATACCTATGACTCTAGTAAACTGCCTCCAGAACCCAATGTGTATCAGAACACTAACTATAAAATAAGTCATATGCACAGTTTTTAGCATTTCTTTCCTTTGTGTGGGTTTACTCTAATCTGAGAACAAATCAGAATTTTTATGAGAAGGGGAAATAAAATACTCTGATTCAGAATTATAATGTCCAGGAAGTCAATTATAAAATACCAGGATTTTTGAAAGTGAGTATATATTGTCATAGTAATTTTAGGGGGTTGGTTTTGCTTGTTTCTTTAGTATGTGTTTTCTTTTGGTTCCCTTTAAATACTAACATGCAAATAGAACTTAGTCTAAATTTTAACAGAAAATCACTGGCAATAAAGCAAGTTATTTTTATGGTAGTTTATTAGTAATGTTGATTCTCTTCAGGAAAGTATGGCATTAGCAGTTACATTTGTTGAGCTGATTCTAGTGATGTGGAGATCCAGTTACTTGAATTATTTTACCAAATTTAAGCTGCCAATCTATAGTTTGGTGTAATTATTTTTCCTCCTGTGAAAAGCAATGCACCGGCAATCTTGTAGATACTCTGAGTACTCCTATACTTGCCTTCCCAACTCTTTACCCTCCTCTTAATAGACTGGAAATCCCTGCTACATGTCAGTAGCTTTCCAATTCCATGTACACCATTCCATCCAACAGGGAACATCCAACTTGGCTATCACTAAACCACCGACCATTGCTGCCTCCCACCTTTCTGCTGACAACCTCTGCAACAAGAAATCTGAGACATGCTAAGACAATATGTACACAGTACACAAGTGAATCCTACTGACTCCCAGGAGATCTGTACCTCTCCTCTGACAGCACAAAGGAAAGAACTACAGGTTTTACTCTAGCCCTGTCAGAGCAACTGGGGCTCCCCCAGTTACAAATCACAGTGACAGCAAGGAGAATACATTTAGTATGAATGACAGCAGATAGTTTCACTGGGCATCACCACCTCCAGCAAACTCAGGAAAATCTGTATGAGCATTTGTTTAACCTCCCCTCTTTAGAGATGTAATTTTGCTTAACACGGCATTCTGGAAAGACTCAAGAGAACAAATCTCATTAAACCTTTAATCTTTGGGTTTTTTTGGACAGTGTCCTCAAGGCTTTCCTAAACAAACGTTTCTTTAAAAACCTGGTTGTTATTACTTTAACGGTGATACATCTGCAGGCATTTTGCCTTCAAGAATGATGCTTCGCTCTTCAGTTACAAAGTGTCCTTCCCTTTGCTACTCTTCATTGCTGTGGAAAAGAACCTTGTAGTCACGTGCTGAGCTTTATGTAGCAGGAACAAGGACAGCCAGATACACCACAGTTCCCGTCCTATGATCTGAGCTAGGTCACAGCGATCAGTCTAACTACACATGAGTCAGGACTTTGGTCTTTGCCGTCACCCTCGCTCCTCTGCCGCTCCCCCCTTACTGATGGAGCCCTCCCGCTCCCAAAGCTGCTCCAGCCCCGCGCCTTCCCGGCCAACCGCGCACCGCGGCCGGCAGCTGCACGCGGAGCTCGAGCGCAGACTGCTCCCGAGTCCCGACACCTCCCACATCTAGGCGAGCTCGCCACTCCCCTTCAGCTAACCAGCCCCGGCTGGAAGTCCCCAGTTAAGAGGATTCTTTGCTCAACTCACCTCAGCCACTTGTTCAACTCTGCAAAGAGAATTAGTGTTTCCTTGTTATTCCCAGCATTTTTCAGATGCTAAAATCAAGTTACCTTTAAGGAGTACAAAAGGTAACCTACATCGGCTGGGATGTATGTCAAACTACCAAGAGCACTATCAGGATACTCAAGCCATTACTAATTATTATTAATGAGTGGTCAAAAATAGAATCAATGGAGTTTAAAAACGTGCTTTTTCTCCAGAGGGGAATCACTCAAGAACCTGCCAATTTATCCAAGATTTTGAACACAAATGCCACTTCCAACCCACTCTTGGGACACCAACTCCTTCCACTGAAGATGGCTAGGTCTGGAGACAAGCAGGCAGGGGCACATCTTCGTTACCCTGCACAGGAAGACACATGGAACTAAGCAGGCATCTCCCAGCTCCAAAGCAAGCACACTCGTTCAGGTTCCCAGTCCCATTAACGCTGCTCCTGGCTTGCCAACGAACCCAGAGCACAGGAACACTTCACAGGCATCTGCCTACCTAAGGTCATCTAGATACCTCCTAAAGAAATGTCTGAATTTTGAGTTTGAACATAGTGATCTTTAAAAAGATGGGGGGGACACAAGATTTAATTACCAAAGAGTTGGTACTCTTATGCAGTTTCCATTAGGAAAACAGAACTACCAGCAATTCTCAGCCACCTGATGAGTCAATCAGGCAAGACCCAGACCTGTCTGCTACATCCTCCAAGACATTGCAACGCTAATGTATGTTTATATTGACACTAAACACAGATGCACGATACGCAGCATATATATGCCAACTAAAATACATAAAATCCAGTATCGCAACTTTATGTTTAGCATTTTTATTTAGCTGATGATCACAGGGCTTTATGACCAAGAGGAACTACAATACCGTGTTTAGTTTTCCAAGTTACTCAAAGGAATACTGCAAGGAGGCTGCATATAACATATTTGAAGTAAGGCCAGCTAAAGGTAGACTACAACATTCCACATTACACACAAGTGTATAAACCTCCTTCCCTGAGAATACCCAGGCAATGTGCAGCACCTTACAGAAGGCCTCAATCTGTAAGCACCCTGTGTATTTGCATTTGCCAAACAATATCTGTTTTTTTCTAAAAAAATTTATTTAGACTTCTTTTAAAAAGGTATTTCACTGTATACGTTGAATTAGCTTACTACTTTTTTCCTGCATTTCCCTGAGGAACATTTGTATCAAAGGATTACACATATCTTTATTACCCAAAAGATTACAGATATCTTGAAATACTGTCTCAACTACTCTTACCATATGACAAAGTAAAAATAACTGCAAGCCTTACACAAACACTACTGTATGTATAATTTGCTTTCAACAATTTCTTCTCTTCATGAAGAGAGAAAGAAATGGGAACTTCCAAAATACAGGAAATAATCTCCATACTACTCTACATATAAAAAGAAGTCTCACATAATTGGGTCTGAAATTGTATATGTGGTTTTCAAGCCAGTTTTATAGCATTCCATAGACCCAGTCTCATTCTTGCTTCAAAGTTAATAGCATTCTAATACCTGTAGAATAAATTAAACCAACTCAGTCAATGACGCATGCAGGAGATGTAGCTGGTGAACCAGCCTGCTATCATGCTCCCTGACAAGATAAAATCCTTATTTAGGGCTCAAACATGTTTCACTGTAAACTTCATTTGGGTCTTTTACACTACAAATTCATATAACTGACTTCTGTCAAAGCATGAGTGAGAAGTCCTGACTTGCCCTCATATTCCTGATTTTTCTTGTAATATCACCTAACAGTAGTCAGGAATATCATGGCTAGCATTCCCTAGCTTGCATTTCACTTGGTACACACTAGTTCTCCAAGCCTTTCTGAAACAAAAAAATAAAGCAGTCTAACATTTTAGATTGTATAAAATTTGGGCTATCAGAAAGCTTTGCATAGCATCATTTTTTAAAAGTCATAATTTGACTAACATGTCATGAGGTTTTGATAGTCCCAAAGAAACCTGAAGTGGCAGTTCACATGTACAACTAATATACGAGGTGTTTTAAAGAGGAACTTCATTAGAAATGTTGTAGCAACCCACTAAATGTTGAAACCATTGCTCAAAGTCATATGAGTAACATTTCCATCACTGACCAAGTTGCACTGTTTCCAAGAACAGTTCCAGGTTTTTAATTACCTCTGCAGTCAGGCATTGTCCCAGTGTGCTGAGAAAACAAACCACAGTGCTTTTCCTGACACTATCTTCTGTCCATCTAAAGATGGTCCTTTATCAGAAAAAGTTTCACATCTGACACAGGAATGTAACAATCTTCAAGAAACTGAGGCCTTCTTTCAAGGGAAAAGAATTAGATACAGTGCTTTTGTACAAAAGATGGCTGAGAGCTCCTCAGAGCTGCAGAAAAAATACTGATGGACTACAGTAAAAACCTTTAACAGAGAACTTCCTTTGTTCTCTTAGACCCCAGTCTGGAAAATTTCTTTGTATTTGAGGTTCAGCATGCCAACAACACACACACATACTTGAACGACCAACCCCTTGGCTAACAAAACAGAGGGAACAATCAGATTAATCAGCTAAAATAAAATCAACCATGTCAGGGTTTTTTATGCAATAGATTGGAAGATTTAGGGGTTTTGTTTTTTCAGTAGAATGCAACTCAATTATTTAACTGGAGTTCAAGTATCATCAGGCACTTACAAAACAGTAACACACTCTGAAGGACACGTGTTTATAATTATAGCTCCTTTCTACAGATTTTACTTTCCTACTCATTCCCCAAAGCCTAGCTTCCTCCTGGAAAGGAGACAGGTTTAGCATCAACACTACATTACAACAAAAATAAACAAAAGTACACAAATGCAGTTAAATTTACTAAAAGCTTTAGGTCTGTATTTTGGTAATGAGGAACAACTGAGTCCTATTTTTAAACATTCACTGACCCTTAATCAAAATCAATGTTTTTAACACAACTCTTCATTTAGAAAGGATAGAAATTTAAGTGCTTGTAAATTTTTAAGTTTAAAAGGATTTAGTATCTGACACATGAAAACATACCAGGCCCTGCAACTTTGTTTACGTACTAGCAGCTCAATAATTTTCTAGGTCTAATTCTCCTTTTTTTTGCAGACACCAGATAAACTTCTGGCACAAGGTGCAGGTTAGAACCAAAATGCTCATCTCTCATTTACCAAGCTGTGCACAGTTCCCTTTCCAAAGGGATGTATGAAATGAGACTTAGTGGAGAAACTAAAGGACACAAGCATGTCCCTTATGCAATATGGTAACACTCAAAACTTTACTAATCACTTTCTAGAATTTAAAAAAAACCACATGACAGAGGTTGGTGAGACCCTCACCTTCAGGATATTCCTCTCCTTTAAATGATCATCTAAAAGACCCACTTTCTATCAGTTACACTCAAGAGTGAAACAGTTTCTAAATGACTGACTGGTAACCAGCTTTTCTTGTGAACTTCGACTCTTTGCAACCTGCAGCTGCTGACACACAAGAAATGGAAGGTAAATGTTTCAGCAGTGAGAAGCATAAATAATTTGTAATTTCCACATTGGACAGGTGTCCAAGCTATCCAGTAAACAGAGCAGATATAAACACAGCTGCAAACATCAACAGTCAATTTTTTTAACACAATCCATGCCAACATCTGTGGTCCTGCAGTAATATTTCATTTTGCCCACTAATTTACTTACCATAGCCATGACTTGCCCTCACAAGCACTTACAGCATAACTGGAAGCAGCATATTATGGTGCTGTGGAAGGATCTCCCTCCATGCTATTCAAGTCTGTAACAGGGCTCCTGCAGCCTTCTCTGAGCACAGCACAGAGAAATCTAATTTTCCTTAGATATTTAATAAAGAAAAGGGAAATGGCTCTTCAGAGAAATGATGTATCTGCTCATCATCAAATGAAGTCAGTTATGTTCTGATTAGTTGGCCACTGACTTCTGCACATTTTATTTGGAAATAAGGACCTGTTTACTTCTTTCAAAACAGCCTTCTAGGGGAAGAACACAAAGGAGATCAATGAAACCCAGATTATTTTTAGTGTCAGCCTGACACCAAAAAGTTCATGTAAAAATCCCAAGCCCATTTTAACATAATGTGTCTCATTATGGAATTTAAACCTGATTTTGTAATTTTGTCTTTAGACAGACCAATCACAATGCTTTCTCCAAAGGGCTGAGAAATACCCACTAAGACTTCAGCCAAACCCATAAAGTTCCACCACTAATGCATTCTAATGGAGGAAAAAAATTACTTTGCTCAATGAATATTTATATTTATTTTATTTATATTTAGCTCTGCTGTTTCAGATAGCATAGAAGCTGGAATTTCTTTTTACTGTGCCTGGAAGTAGTTCACTGTTTGAACTACATATAATCAAGAAGAACGCACGAAAAATGAGACATAAAACTAACTTCTACATGATAGTTATGTGGACAGTACATGTTCAAAATGTTAGGCTTTGGCTAACTATTAATTTTTTACGCCCATTTTAAGTGATATTTGATAGTTTTCGCCTTATATAACAAAAATAACAGTAAGCACCTCTAACATCATCTTAGCTACAAGTGCAGGGTCAATTTATGGCAACAACAATCCCCTACTGAAAGACTGACCCCATCTGACCCAGCCTGATGAAAACATACACCCCCCCCATAGTTAATGCAGTATAAGGTACTGATAAGTCAGAATTCTAAGAACATGTCATGATGCCATCAAACAGGTACTTAATGCTATGCTAATATTTAGTCATGACAATAGACCAAGAAAACTCAGGAGTTTGCGAAGTTCAGCAGCTTACCATACAGCAGAACATACTAAAAACAGCCTACAACCAAAATACTAGGTTTGGATTTTTCTTTCTTTTTTTTTTCCCCCCAAAGGATTGAACTGTAGAAGCAAAAGCAATACAAGTCAGACAAGATGATAAAGTAACATAACCCATCAGAGACAGGAAAAGTTTCTTCAGACAAAAGAACAAAAAGATACTTGGTGATGGCTTTTGGCTGCTTTCCAAGTTGGAAATTAGGACAAAATAAGTGTCCACAGTCATTCCATCATACCACCTTACTTTTTGTCCAGAATAAAAACCCATCCTAGTATTGTACTCCGACCCCAAATATACAACTGCCTGGCTGGGACTGGGAAGGATCACTTCTACAGACAAACAGCAAACAAAGTTGACAGTCACGCAGCCTGAAATAACAGGAGGACCACAGCATCATCCCTGTCATCATGACTGAAAGGAGATCCATTGCCTGAACCCTAGAGCAGGCTCAACACTTCCTAGGCTGTCCCCAAAACACCACTTGATGGCTAAACTGAATAATTTCCAGAGTTCACAGGAGGTAGGTGACACTAAGAGTAATTACAGAAAAGTGACAATTCACTAAAATCTCTTCTGCTGCTCCCTCTGAGCAGTGGTTTCTGTGCACACACATACAACAAAAACTCATCACAACCGTGTGTGAAATGAGCAAGGCCAGAGCAGAGCCCAGGCACCATCCATCACCACTTGCTGGAGAAGGAAAGGATGCACTGCAAGCACAGACGCTTGAGTAGAGATCACTGCAATAAAAGCAAGACAGTATTCCCAACTTAAAGGGATCCAAACACTGGCAACAGATGATGTCGATTGTTACAAATACAGAAGGCACAAGGCTTGAATTCAGCATGCTCTACAAACTTCAGTGACATATTCAAGAACTTCAGAGAACACATCTAACAACTCAAAATTACATATTCCTATAATATTTACTATTTGTCTTTTTTAAAAACTATTACTGTTTTAATTGGGTCTAGAAAAAAATATTAATTAAGAGACTATAATCAAGGCAAGTATAGGCTAGTTTAGAAAGCAACATTCATAAACTCAGGGTTAGTTTTTTTTCTTGTTTCTTGGACACACCAGAAAAGACTTCTTCTTTTAAACTATGCATTTGACACTCAAAATTATACGCAAAATATTAAATTCTATTATGCTTGTTTCTTAAGCATTAGAATTTCTTTTTTCTATGAGTTACGGAAACGTAGGAGTAAGAAAGGGTAAACATAATCTTAAGTATGCATGCAACACCCCCAACTCAGGTGTTTTCCCCCTTCTAGACTGTGATATTAGAACCTTGAAATAGCAAAGTAAGCATTTTTGTTTTCCAAAATTCACTGACAAAGGACTTGTCTTTCCATTTTTAAAATTTCTCTGTTTACTAGCAGTCTTACACAGAGAATAAACTGACAGTAACTGTTTAGGAATGTCACTTTGTCCATTCCTTCTTCTGCCATAAATCTGGAAGGGCTTTTCTCCTCTTCCTTTCAACTACTCCAACCACCTCCTGCTTACTTGTTCAACAGCAATTAAATAAGTCCACAGGAGACAAAGATACAAAGAGCAATGCGGAAAAAACGCAACCAAACAAACCAACATAACCAAAACAAAATATGCAAGCCACAAGCTGTGGCTCAAGAAGTCTTTAAGCCTCAACCTGCGGGAGTGTAGGAGGAGATATGGGAAGGAAGTAAGGCTGTTCTGTTGAAGCTTTCTTCTCCAAACATCTGTTCCTCTTCGAAGTACTGTGGGGCTGGATGGACACTCCGTGACAACCGCTACAGCTGCTGACATCCCACTTGATAAAATTCAGGCAATGCTGACTCATAATACTGAGTGCTTTCCTCCTGATCGTGCCCTTCTTTCACTGGCTGTCTCTATTTCCTCTCCTAATCCTTACTTGAAAAAGAACTCGTATCTGTGTATTTCAATATGAGCCTTAAATCTTTATAAGCACGAATAGAGAACTGTACAATTGTGATCAAAGCTGACAACTCACACTGGGGAAAGGGAAGAGAAATAAACAGGCACATTTATACAAAACATTTTAATGCTCTCTACCACTAAACCGAACAAGATCCAGCTGCCATCTCCTTTAGGCATGTGAAACAAAGGGAATTAAAAAACAAATAAGGAAAATAGTGAATTTTTTGAAAAATACTTTTGGAGATACGTAAAACATATTGAATATTATCTGTTCTTCTCTGTATCACTGTCTCCTTTCTATACCTTTTGTATGTGATCTTTGGAAAAGAGAAAGTTATCCTAGGCTGAGGTGGAATACTATGTTTTGATATGGGCAGTGTTAATGGCAGCTCACGCTGGAAACTGAAAATGGTATAAGCCAACTTCTCGTTTGCTATGAAATTGGTTTGATTATCAATGCTGACGATTAGCAGTTGTTACATGGAACCACAGAAACACGGTCGTAAGTGAATAACTAAAACTGGAATATATAACAAGCAGCCAGAACATTAATATCGACTTTTTACCCTCATTATATAAGCACGTTCAGGCTGATGCAGCAGGAGGTGGCGAGAAACGAGTTCTCGCATTTGAAAATTGAAAATTTTCTCGCTCAAGAATGACAGACCTGCGGGTTCCCGGCTCAGCGTTACGCCGATAAGCCAAGGAAGAACTCGCCCTCTGCAGACAG
>NW_008237239.1:9653448-9656284 GCF_000691975.1 Corvus brachyrhynchos | reverse complement strand
GGCCCCGGGTCGCGGTATCCCCGCCGCCCGCTCTCGCTCCTCGCGGTAGCGGCACGAAGCCACCGCGCCGCCGCCACACGAGGCGAAGCCCTTGCTCCGTGAAAAGCTGGGGTTTTGGTGTAATCAGAATGTCTGCCCAGGCATTTCCACGTTGCCGTCCCTACGCTGGAAGCTGCACCCAGTAACGCGTTCTCCGGGAGCACCACCGCCTCGGGCTAGACAGGCCCGTCCCTACAGACATTGGTCAGACACGTTTCAGCCAGATGCCGCTTAGGTTACACAAACAGTTGAGAGACTGTCTGCCCGGAGCAGCTCCCCATCTAATAATGAGCCTATTTGCCATTGTCCTTCTACAGTGAATAGAGACTCCTAGACAAAACCACATAGAAATTTTCATTTGGAAGAATTCTAAGAAAACCTTTAATTTTTTTTTTTTTACCAATATTTATGAGAGTAATTCCAACACTACCAGAATACATACAGTACTCTACAACACTGCTTTATAGCCAAGTATGCAAAGAACACTCTCTTTTAAAAAAGTTTGCAGTAATAGCAGGAAGAGGTTATAACCAGGCCCTCAGCCTAACTCATTTTCACTGAAAAAAGGCTGTCACTCCTTCAAGTATCAGCAAAAAAAACCAACCCAGAACAGTTCCTACAAGTGACCACATGGGGCAGTCCAGTCACAGACAACAGCTTTACTGCCTCGAGTCCTCTGCAAACAGGGAGAGGGGTCCCTGCTTGCAGGAGATGATGCTCAAGTATCAGTTTTGCTAGTCCAAGAAACTTACAAATAGACGTTGCTCTAAAATCCCTGCTTGATACCTTACTCTCCAGAACACACCTAAGTAAAAATACCACATACAAGAGAAATTGAGAAATAGCATTAAAGGAAAAAAGGAAAGCTTATACTTTCCCCCTATCAATGTGTTGTGAATAAAAGGTACTTCATTAAAGCATTGAAAACACTAGGTTTTACCTTAACATGTTCAGAATATGCATGCATAGCAGTCACCCTTCCAACAAACATTGTCACTAAAAGCCAGAGGAGCCCTTCACCCTAAATTTTAAGAGATGCTGGGGTGGGGCTAATAAGCTCCGCTGGAGCCTTCATTTTGCAGGGTGGCAATGAGCAAGAAAGCATGTGGGTGTGGTAGGTTAACAGGTGGTGAGCTATTTGAGGAGGAAAAACAGAGAAGAAGAAACCGATTTTGGTTTTCCTTGTTTAACAAAAAGACTAACAACAAGTCTTGCTTATGATACCATTTTCTGTGAGGCATTTGTCATGGAAGTAATTGCCCGGCAGTAGCAGCACACTTTTAGAGGACTATGGATTTGTATGCTAGAGGGTAGATAAAACAATGTGCTCTGCTAGAGACACTTTCTGTACAAATTGAAAAGCACATAGAATTCTGAACTTTCTAAAATTCATTCTTAGATCACAGAATCATTTTTCATTTAGGTCAAAAAGATCTCCAAGATCACTGAGTCCAACCATTGATCACCACCTTCTCAATTACGCCAAGGCACTAAGTGCCACGTCCAGTCTTTTCTTGAACTCCTCCAGGGCTGGTGACTATGACACCTCCCTGGGCAGCCACTTCCAAAGCCAAACCATCTTTTCAGTGAAAAAATTCTTTCTGATATTCAACCTGAACCTCCCCTGGTGCAGCTCGAGGCTATGTTCTCTTGTCACTAGTTGCCAGGGTGGAGAGGCCAATCTGCATCTTGCTACAACATCTTTTCAGACAGTTACATTACTTCTGAAGCTAGCAGGTCCCTACCAAGTAGGAACCATGCTGGTACTTGCCTGATGTAGTAAACATTTATTTTTTCTTTCATTCTCTTGGTTATTTATATCAAATTAATACATTTTTTAAAATATTGGCTCATGTATAACTAGTGAGGTGGATTGTTGGGATTTTTTTTTTTTAGTGAAATGAATGAGGATAACCAGACAAATGCATCAGGAGCAAAGATTCACTATTGTCTGGTAATGTCAAGAAACCTGATGCCACTTGACCTGTTTGATCCAGTGTATATATATACACATGCAAGTCTATATCCTTGCTTTAATTCATCAGATATCAAGAATCCCAAGCATCTATAATTTATTGTAAGGACAGTATTCAACTGAGATTTTGGTTGGTTTGATGTTTTTAATTACTTGCTGTTTGATCGGTTGCAAGAATTTTCTCTAGAAAGTGAAGGGAATTTAAATCCTATAATATATCCATGATTGGTGATTTTTAAAAAGATCAAATCTATGGATTTTTTTCTGTTTAAGAACCCCTCCTCTGTGATACATCCCCGGCTAATAACTACCTAGGCATTTAATATAAGAATACTTGGAAGCGATCACGCATCAGGTGTAAATATTAGATGACAGCAATATTATTTTTTCCTTAAAATTGTATTTCTCTGATATCACAGAATCAATTAGGTTGGAAAAGACCTCTGAGGTCAAGTCAAAGTGTTGACCGAACACCACCATGTCAATTAAACCATGGCACGGAGTGCCATGCCCAGTCTTTAACACCTCCAGGGACAGCGACCCCACCACCTCCCTGGGCAGCCCATTCCAATGCCCAATCACTCTTTCTGTGCAGGAATTCCTCCCAATGTCCATCCTAAAGCTCCCCTAGTGCAGCTTTAGATTACGTCCTCTTGTCCTATCGCTGGTTGCCTGGGAGAAGAGGCCCGCCCCCATGTTGCTATAAGCTTCTCTCAGGCAGTTGTGGAGAGAGATAATGTCGCCCCGAGCCTCCTTTCTCTGCAGGCAAAATCCCCCCACTCCCTCAGCCGCTCCTCACAGGACTCATTCGTTTTCCAGACT
>NW_008237239.1:9648630-9652918 GCF_000691975.1 Corvus brachyrhynchos | reverse complement strand
TGACGGAGGGCGGGAGGCTGCAGGGGAGGCGGCTCCGTGGCAGAACGCGCTAGAGAAGTCGCTGGCTGTGCGGGAGTGATAGGAAATGAGTACGGTCACTGCTCCGGTCAGTGCGGACGGACCTTCGGTTAACACATACACTTCGGTTTTCTCCTGAAACATCAGTTTCTGTGGGAGGGGTAGAATTTGTAGGGTTTGATGTGCCGGGTGGTTTTTTTCCGTTTCATTTTTATAGCGCTCTTTTTATCTAAACATACAAGAAAATCTGTTTAATTTCTGATTGCACTCTGGTTTTATTAATGGTGCATTTAGTTAGAATGATCTTGGCTTACAGGATTATATGTTAATAACATGTAGTTTATATTTCTTATCAAGGGGTTTGTGAAAGTTGTCAAGAATAAGGCGTACTTCAAGAGATACCAAGTGAAATTCAGGAGAAGGAGAGGTATTACTAAATTCCCTGTAACACACAATTAAATGTCCTTGGTGAATATTCATTCCTACTTTGTTCATGCATTTTGCGCACTTCAACTGTTGTTTTTCAGAGGGAAAAACTGATTACTATGCTCGCAAACGTTTGGTAATTCAAGACAAA
Source organism: Corvus brachyrhynchos (assembly GCF_000691975.1). Classification (NCBI taxonomy): domain Eukaryota; kingdom Metazoa; phylum Chordata; class Aves; order Passeriformes; family Corvidae; genus Corvus; species Corvus brachyrhynchos. Next base: position 9,652,323 of record NW_008237239.1, on the reverse strand, counting down.
AACAAGTACAACACTCCTAAATACAGGATGATTGTGCGCGTTACCAACAGAGACATCATCTGCCAGGTAAGGCCTGCGGTGTTTCCTGCTGGCCTGCCAGCCTTGCCAGGGTGAAGTCAGCACAGAGAGGGAGGCTTGGAGCAGCTGGGGTTTCTTAGGCCGGATCTGCACAGTTTTTGTATTGTAAAACAACTCCTTAAAGGAGTACAGTCTTAAGTGTTACTACAGCTTCAGTAAAAAACCATTTGCATTGTAGGAAAGAAGTTTTACAAGTGTTAGCACTTTTTCTGTGCACATTTGCAATGTAAGATTGTGCTGCTTTAATGATGCTGGGATAAGTAGAACAATTTTGGGAGAGGGAAGATGTCTCTGGGGGTTTTTTGCGATATTTAAAGGGCTTCAAAAAGAAGCCTTTTTTTCTTGGCTGAAGACAACCAAGTTGACAGTGTGACCTGTCAACCTGCATTGACTTGTGCTGTATCTAAAGGGGCCTTCTGTTTTGAGAGTTCTATTTCCATGATGTTGTGTGGCTCATATGAAGCACTGAGGCCTTTTGAGGGCTGTCCTGTGAGATTAAGGGAAACTGGTAAATAACAACAGTAGGCATTTTCTCATGGTCATTAAGTATGTGGTTGTGTGCAGCATCATACGCAGTTCCTTACTGTGGCTCAGTTGTTTCACTTTTAGAATGCTTTGACTAATTTTGAAGTTAAAAAGTTAGGAATGCTTGTTGTATAATAAATATATGTTGTTAAGGTCAAGAAAGAAGCAGCTAGAAAAGTTTAACTTCTTTTTTCATAGAGCAGTTATCTGTTGAGAACAGTCAGTTCAGTCACTAACAAGGTTATTTTATCTTTGAAACTCAGAACAAAAATCGATGGTGGCAGGTGCTTACCTCTGACTGTTAGTGCCTTTCCAGTATGTAGGAATCCTGAAAAAATGGGACAACTTTTGGGTGCAGAGAAGAGGTGTGAGAGTCTAAAGCAGAAACATCTGATAGTGCTGCTGTCTCACAGCAGAAACATCTGATAGTGCTGCTGTCTCACAGGAGACCCCTGGGATGATGATGGTCTCAGACCATGATTAATAAAATCATTCCATAAGGTTACTAACAATGTTACCACAAACTATCACACGTTTCTTGCATTCTTTGAGGTGTATCAGAAAGTGGGACAAAATTCATCCCATCCATAATGATTCTTTGAAAGGTTGCCTTTGGAGGCAGTTTCTGGTCTCTTGATCTATGTGGAAAGGTAATCACTAGTTGTTGCTGACAAACATTTTAGCTGGCCTAATACAGATTTGAATTCTTTGTGTCTTTACTTGAGGAGTTGATTACTCCTTTTGCAGAAACAAACAAAAAAGCCACAAGAGGAGGGGAAAAACCAAACAAAAACCGCCCAACAAACGGTAACAGCACCACTCCTTGAGCTTGCATGCAGAGGTTGGCAGTTTTTTGCACACCTGGATCCAGTATTCCTGTCAGCTTGAGCAGGTGTCAGAGAGACGGTGCATGGAGCCCCAGTGGTGGGAGCACTAAGCTAACATTTGTTTTGTTGTCAGATTGCCTATGCCAGAATCGAGGGGGACATGATTGTCTGTGCTGCCTATGCCCACGAGCTGCCCAAGTACGGCGTGAAGGTCGGCCTGACCAACTACGCCGCTGCCTACTGCACCGGCCTGCTCCTGGCGCGCAGGGTACGTACAGGCAGGCACTGGGGGCTGCTGCTCTGCTTTCCTGGCTCCCTCATGGAAGGGAAAGCTCCCTTCCTCCAGTGGTGTGTCAGCCCACCTGGTCTTTGGGGTTCTCAGCATCATAACTTTTGCTCTTTACCATAATAGATGTGATGCATCTTGTGACTGTCAAATCACAGTGAAAAGTATGACAGCACGCAGTTGCAGCTCCAGCAGCACACTTTAATGTCGCAGCCCTTAAGTTTGGCAGTGGGAGGGAGGGAGTCAGGATAAAAATGTAAGAAATGTACCTTTCAGAGTTCAAAAACATGTAAACAGCAGCCATCCATTTTCCACAGGGGTTCATTAATAAGTCTTAAGTTCAGTGGTGTACCTGTTGGAACAGAAGGTTGGAACTTAACAGACACACTTACAGTGGTGGTTGTTATAAAGCTTTGTTACTAGTACAGGGTGCATAATTTTTGTAAAGAAATTAGTTAAAAATATGATTCTACTGCAAATTCACAAAGTAGTGGTGATTCTACATTTTTGTCAATAAATGGAAAGAATCTCAGCAGTACTTTTTCTTTTCCCACAGCTTCTGAATAAATTTGGCCTTGATAAGATCTATGAAGGCCAAGTTGAAGTCACTGGTGATGAATACAATGTGGAAAGCGTGGATGGCAAGCCTGGTGCTTTTACATGCTACCTGGATGCAGGTCTTGCCAGAACTACCACTGGAAACAAAGTCTTCGGTGCTCTGAAGGGTGCAGTGGATGGTGGGCTGTCTATTCCTCATAGGTAATATGTGTTACAAAGAATTCCTTCAGGGTTAACCTCAGATGCTTCTCTATGTGACAGTCTACTTACATGAATCAATTTATGTTGAAATAATTTTGTTCTGATATGGTAATGGTTATGTAATTAGGTTCTTGGTCAGGGGTTTTTTTGTTGGTTGTTTTTTAATCCACAAATGCAATTCTGATAGTGCTGCTGGGAATCTTTCAACTGTCAAGGTGTAGAAACTAAAGAGTTATCTTGTTGCTTTTACTAAAAAGCAAGTGCCCTTAACAGATCTTCAAAGGATATTTCCTTGGTTTGAATCATTACCAAATTGTGTGTAGGTATTAATTTTCACTGTGAAAAAACTACGAACCAGGTACAAACCCAACTGATGCTTGCTGCATTTGTCAGTACAGCCATAACTCTGAGCAGTCCACCTTCGTTTAGGATTTCCACATGGATATTTTGACTCTTACCTAACTGCTGCTTTCTGCTAGCAGTAGTGGAGGAAAAAAAATCTTGAGATCTTTTGTGTGTTCTCCTACCCTATCCCATGGTGTCCTGTTCTTGACTAATTGTCCAGGTTTTTTGACTTGGCTGCTACATGATGATACTTGCAGTGACTGAACACGCTGTAGTTGGTCCATGGTGTGTACATGATGTACTGCAGTGTTTCAAGACGGGACTGATGGCAGCCGAGATGAACTTAAAACTGCTATTTTTTTTAGAGGCTCCTATCCCTCAGTTATCTGTAGGAGAATCTGATGTGTCAGTCATTTCAGTGTGCATTTTAGCCTTTGAATTAGAGTCTTAATGTGACTGTACCTGCTGTTTGACAGCACCAAACGTTTCCCTGGCTATGACTCGGAAAGCAAAGAGTTCAATGCGGAGGTTCACCGCAAGCACATCATGGGCCAGAATGTGGCTGATTATATGCGGTACCTGATGGAGGAGGACGAAGATGCTTACAAGAAACAGTTCTCCCAGTACATAAAGAACAATGTAACACCTGACGGGGTAAGCTTTATCCAGCTGGAGCTTGGGCAGTAACAGAGATGCTGATAAGTCTTGCATAGGGACTTCTGTAATAATGAAATAAGTTTGATATGTAAAATTATGTGACTCATGTCGTATGTTACCCATGCAAAGAAAATACTTTTTCCTTCATTAAAGGCTCTATAATATAGCGTAGAACTTCTGAAAGTGGGACCTTTTTTCCCCACTGTGAAACTTACT
>NW_008237239.1:9634776-9648589 GCF_000691975.1 Corvus brachyrhynchos | reverse complement strand
CTAAATTAGAAGTTTCTATACAGGCTCTCCACTCCTTCCTTATCCTGCCCCAGAGCCTGTAATTTCTGCAGCTGTAGTGGTTGTAACTGTGAGCAAGCATGTGGTTGTGTGTCAAATCTGTTACTGTTTGTGTGACCCTAGAGGGAGTTCTCTGTTCTAGGTGAATAGAGAGCCCAAGCTACCATTTCATGAAACTATAGACTGTAATACATTTTATTTTAGTACTGCTTCACATTTTAGAGTTACACAAAATATTAGAAGATGGGTAAGAACACAGAGGTGCTTCTTCTATTTTTTCCAAGTATTAAACTCCTTCCAGATGGCTTGTCCTGGTGCCTGTAATATTCTTGCTTGGTTCTCCTAATAAGTGATCCTGGAGCTTTAAAACACAGCTCCCTCATAACCCCATTTTAGGCTACAGCAAACCTGATTCTCTATCCCTTCATTTCAGTGGGGTTTTGGGTTTTTTTTTGTAAATTTAACTAATTGCTAGTTTTTTCTAACATTCTAAAAAGAAAGTAATGTTAATGGCCGACTCCATCTGCTTTCTAAGCAAACAGCAGTTACAGCTTGTATTCAAATGAAGTGAGTCTAGGACTTAGGTCACTAGAAGCCACTTGTTCTTTGTACGTCTAAAAAGCTGATATCTAGTGGTCTTAATTAACTGCCAGCAAAGGTATTCTTCAAATCTGTGCCATTATGGAGCCAGCGTTGGCTTTGGGACAGAGCAGCATTTTTGCATGCCTGGGGACAATGCAGGCACAGGGATCTTGGATTTCTGATACTCCTCTAACAACTGGACAACTATGGTGAATTTAAATTTTAATTTTTTTTTTCCAAGATGGAAGAAATGTACAAAAAAGCCCATGCTGCTATACGGGATAATCCAGTCCATGAAAAGAAACCCAAGAGAGAAGTCAAGAAAAAGAGGTAAAATTCTCATTCCTTTTAACATCTGTGTGACTTCTCTGTTGGAGCTATCTTAGTTACAGTAAAACAACTAATGCAATTTTGCAGTTTTGTCAATAGTCATGTGTTCTAGACCAGATTAAGATACATGCAGTTCTGTATAATTTAGGAGTTAACTTTAGCAGTAGGAATATGAAGTTCAAGAGCTCTTAAGTATATAAAAAAAACAAAGTGAAGAATCCTTGTGGCATGAATAGCTAGAACAGTGTGTAGCTTCAAGTCTCAGTGTTTTCAGTGGGAAAGCTGCTTCTCTTCAGCTGAGAGCTCATTGATTATTTTGTCAGTACTAAACTATTTTGATTTTTCAAGGGTGTGGGAGAAAAGAAATAAGGAACAGCTATCACACTGGGCTTAATAATGTCTTTACTTCAGTCTCAAGAGAGTACAGAGTTTATCTCTTGAGAAATTAAAACTGTCTAACCATGCCTTTTTGTGGTGCCCTAAGTACAGCCTTCAGTCATTATGAGGAAATAAAGCATGTTACAGAAGTGGGAATATATTCTTCCATTGCACTCTTAACCACAGTTGTGATGCACTGCATGTTTCTTGACTACATGTTGCTTTGGATCTACTGTACCCTGTGCTTACATTGCAGATGGAACTGTCCCAAGATGTCCCTTGCCCAGAAGAAAGACCGTGTTGCTCAGAAGAAGGCCAGCTTCCTCAGGGCCCAGGAGCGCAGAACTGAGAGTTAAGACAACTTCCACGGTTTTCTGTGAAGCTTTGGAAAAAGTGGCAATAAATTTATTGAGGAAGCAACTGTGTAAGACCAGCTTATTTGTATAGTTTATAAAAGCAGAGAATATATTTTATGATCTAGATAGTCTGTACCTGAAGAGTTTTTTTTCTCCTCGTTCTAAGTACTGTGTGAATTGAGTTTTCACAGAGAAGAGAGGTGACAGACTTCAAAGACGAAGGCTGTTGCATCAGAATTACTCCTGTAAGAAGGGGAAGGAAATCAATTAGATTAATTTTTGGCAGAGCTAGTATCAAGGACTAAATATAAGAGCTTGCTGCTATTAAGTAGAGAAGGATTTAAAATTCTTAAGCTGAATACTTCACATTATTTAGTTGATCAGAGAATTCACTTTTAAGTTGCATGTACAGGAGTAGGTATGGAGGCCTTGTCAAGGAAACATTTGTGAGACTCCCTGGCAGTTGCACATCAGAGCCTTTCCTCCTTGAATCCCCACACACTCACATGCAGCCAGACCATGTTCCCTTCCCTTTCACCCGTAGGGTTCCCTTAGCAGAGCCCATGACATCCCATTCCACAAGGCAGTTCATTCCTGGTGCAGGAACAACTCTAAATGGTCGCTCTGAGGAGCACCCCTGGGCTTTTATACCCTCACACTCCTCACCCTATCCCCCATGCCAGTCTCTACCTCATTTTTCCTCCTGCCTCCCCTCTCCATGTCCATCCACCTCACCAGTCACTGGTTTTCATCTCCTTATCCTAAAGGGTGGCCCCCACCTAGAGCCCAATGTGTGTTTCTTTCTGCAGCTTGCAGGCTGAGCTGCCTGGAAGAGAAGTATTTCTCACCAGCCTTGTCCTGCCCTGGTCCTTTGTCTCCTCCTACCTCTCAGTTTCTGTGTGCCAATAGGTTTCCCACTAGACTTAGAGAAATCATTTGCACAGTTTAAACATTAATCAAGGAGGCTACATGGAGGAATGTTCTGCTCTAAGATACTGGTAGTTGGTGTAAATACTGCTACTGAAAAAAGAAAAGAGGCCTGTGATTTATTATAAACAAAAGTGTATTTTTTTTCCAATGAAAGCTTTGATGCAACAGTAATAAAAATGAAGATTCTGTACAACAAACTGCACTATTAAACATATTCTCCCGTTGTTAAAATACCCAATGATGTTGGGTATTTTAAGTAATCTCTGCCCAAATAGCAGTCACTGTCAGCTTTTTTCACCAAGAACATGACCACTTTACACTTTCAGTGCATTGCTCGTTACAAATACTTATTAGTTCATAGTTGGAGCACATTAGCAAGTTCAAGACAATAGCATGGGCATAGTATTTCTTAAACTAAAAGGCTGGTGTTCACAAAACAATGTTAACCCAAGCTGCATATTATTACATCTGGTATGGAGAAACTACTTTATTGTGGTCCTGTAGTTCAGTTTCATCATTCTAGAAGTGCATTTGAAACAGGATACCTAGAGCAATTAACCTTTCAAATATGTAAATAAAGCTTGTTCTTCTTACCTCTGGTGAAAATGAATTAAGGGGCCAGGATTCAGAAGTATACAGATGACTGCCATTAAAATCATGAAGATTGAACAACTTTGTACCTAAAGCATTTATAAATTAAACATTCAACAGGCAAGTATTGAGCATGTATTAAGGTGTTTTATGGACATCCAATTCTGCATAATTATGAACACAGCTGTAAATCTGAAGAATAGGGTGCAGATTAAAGGTAGTAGAGTGGTCATGCTTTGTGGAGTGCCAGGATCAGATTATGTTTATTTACTCATGGCTTGAGTTTTAACAATGACTCAGAGATGCTACTAGAAAAAAAGAACACACACACTGCAGCTCACTTAGTAACAGCTAGGAATGAGCTGGAAAATACCTCATAGGCTCCTGTTTGAGCAATATTGCACAATCCTGAGCAATCCAGCTTCTGTCTTAAAATTCAGGTCTAGCTCTTGCTTACACACTTCCTGCAGTAGTTACGATTGAAGTACAGCTGAATGTGGAGGGACAGTAAAGAGCCAAGACTATCCACAACTATTAACTTCTTTCTCATGTCATACAGCAGATTCCTACACTATGCAAACTTCCCTTTTTAACTGGTAGGACACTTCTGCTATTCAGTATTTTTAAAAACTAACTTCAGTTTTCATACTATAGCTTAGTCCACAAACTCCTTGCTTTTCAATATTTGCTACAGCTAAATTTGGGTTAAAGGTTTCCAGTGAAGTTCTTGAAATGGATGCTGGTATTGCTGCTAAACCATATAGATGACTTTAAGAAATAATACTCTAGAATTCTTGGCTCCCAAAGGGCTCACCATACAATGACAATTAAAAAATGTTGAACTACTTAAACATTCAAGACGTAAGCATGAGGTAACAATGTGTAAACAGAATCTGATTTGTCTCATATTACAACCTATACATTCTAGAATAAAATTCTAATTTTCCACAGTTAAAAAATTCTTTAATGTGCAAATTCTGCCATGCCAAGGTATTAGTAAACTTCAATCTCACAGTTCAGTTTATTCATAACAGCAGCTTGGACTTGGACACATTATTTGCAGTAGTGGCAATTCTTCATAAAACTACTTAGGAGAAAAATCCTCTGCAGGTACTTCACAAATGAGCCATGTTTTTCACAGAAATGGAAGATGTTCCCTCAGCTGATGTGGTGGCACAGTGAATACTTTCATCCTGTTCAAGATCTGACAAAGTGCACAGAACAGTCAAGCATGCAGAGTTGTTGTTTCCGTAACAGCACTGAACACCAGAAGTACTTCTGGCCTCTGCTCGATCATTCAGTGGCATGTTCATTCTTCGAGAAGCCCTATCATAAGTTACTGACTGAAGGGCAAGACTGAAAGAGCCATTCATAAAATCTGAGTAAAGAAATACCTTTTTAAAAAGGTGCGGATTGTTTTTATCAAATGTCTTGGGCCACCTCCAGTGGCCCAAGGCATCAGTATTCTCTTCTGCTGCTGGAGAAGCTAAGAATCATTTGTATGAGAAATTTTCTTCCACAGTAAAGTTTTTAAGTTATTGAGTATTAAAGAATGCTCCATTTCCATCTGATTTGCTGTGACTTTCAGGGCAATGCACAAGTACAGTTGTTTCTCTAGTTCTTCATGGATATCAGAAGGAGCACCACGAAGCAGATAGTCTTTAAGGAGCTGACAAGCTTTTGCCAAGTTTGGCTGGATTACTTCAGTGGTACATCTCATTTTACTTTGGTCACATAGTGTTCTACAGTCTGTACCATAAATGCAGTCCAAATCTGAGTCACACTGACGATCTTTAATTATTTCCTTCAAATTAATTTCTGGCACAATTTTTCTCATGTCCATCATTTTCAAATCATATTTGTCATTATATCCCAAGTTTTTGGCACTTGTATCACACATCAGAAAGTTTCCATAAGGTCCATGGAAAATATCTTCCACAAATTCTAAAAGCCCTATAGCTATTTTTGCCTTTCTTGGCCATGATGGAGTGAACCACTGGTCCATGCTTCTTCTGAAGCCAGAGGGAATGAGAAGTTCTATAATCCATGGAAGGCTGATTCCATAGAGAGAGGTATATTCAACTCTTTCGGTCACATAGAGATCCCCACAAAAACCCATCAGCTTGGGAGTATGTTCTTTATCCTGCAAGATCACCATTAATAGAAACTCTTCTAGCTGCAGGAGTGCCCATGCAGATTTTGCTTCTGGCAAAGAAACTCTCCCATCTTTGTTTCCATCGGCGAAAGACAGGATGAGATTAACCAGTTCTGAAAGATTTCCTTGTTCACCCAATTTTGCCTAAAAGCAACAAACAAAAAAGATGAAGTATGATTTCATTAATTGCCCCCAATCCATCTGTCATTCTGCCTCCTGTTACTCTCCTTCTATGAACAATGGGAGTAACAGGGTACGTTCTAGTTTTCATTGGTTATTGATGTAACAGGACCTGCCATCAGGTGCGTGCAGAGCTTCCTTTTTGTTCTGTTCTCACAGGCACTGAGCATTGTAATCCTCTGGAAGTACTACCTTTCTTTGCACTTCAAAATGCAAACATTAAAATTCAAACATTGTTCTTGATCAGATCAGTCCTTAGAAAAATTGTATCAAGTAGCGTATTCAATATTGTCTACAAAAAAGTGTGCAGAATTCAAATGTTTAGATCAGGTTTAGTTTTCAGTTGATCAGACCTTACAAATGTAGTGAAATCATGTTATCAACTACGTTTTGGCCAATTATTAAAGGTACCAAGACAAAACTGGGTCCAAATCCCATAACTATACTGAAATGCTTAATTTTGTTATTTGAAGTAACCACATCCATTGTAGGACTACAGAGAAAGAAGTCATTGCTGGAATCAGAACTGTTCCATTTTTAGCTGAATGCTCACACAAAGGCAGATCAACTTTTTCCAGATTTTCCTAAAAACTACCCTAATACACCTGCTGCTCACCATTGTTAGAGACAACGCTGCTGTAATGCATCACTACTGACATCAGCCTTACATCATATTTTCTATATAAATACTAGCAAAATCTATAGACCAGATGAACGCCAGCTTCCATCATTTAAAGAGTAAGGAAAAAACCCTGATAATTAGTTACTTCAAACTTCAAGATAAGCACCTCTGGGAAAAACTATTTCTGTGCTGATTATTTTTCTAACATACTCTTGAACAAGGCTCATACAATAGGGTATTCTCTCCAGCTTCAAGAAAACAAGCCTTTCTGTCAAAATAGAATAAATAAGAATATACGTACTTTAAAAAGACCGTATACCATTTCTTTGAATTTCTCAACAGTAGTTCCTCTTGTTGGTTTATCAAATAGGACTATTTCCTTCCTTGGTTCTGGGTCAGTACCAAAATCAAGTTGAGCAGCTTCTTCCATCTGGCATTTTATAACACTTTGCAGATTTCCCCAGATTCCTAAATACATCTATGCAGAAAAAGAGGGGAAAAGGTATGATACACTGTAGAAGTCCATCTGAAGACCACCTGTCCTCCAACCACTGCTTCAAGAGTCAAACAGTGACACTGATCAGAAACTGAATCTCGTGTGCAAACGATGAATAAGGCAATTTGAACAATGGCAACTTCAAATACAACCCACTGCTGCAGGTTCTTCGGAGACACTACACTGTCAAAATACAGACAGCTTCCCAAACAACAGATTGGCATTACTGCCACCTTTGCATAGCTTGTTACAAGGCTGCTGCTTCTATCTGTGATGCAGGATAGCAGAGAAGCAGTATGCTTTGTGCAAGTATGCACATTCTGTCAAACTGTGGGAGGATTCAATATATATTATATATGTTTCCAAAATACATATATTATAAAATAAATAGATACCCCTCTACATATAGGAATAATGTATATTATTGTATATAGGTGCATATTATATGTTTTAATTTGTATTATACTGTATCTTCTCTGTATAGCTGTGTGTATGTATATATATGGGTGTGTATATATATACACACACACACGCTCTGCATGTCACAGCAAATGAAGTTTGAAATAATCAGTATTAAACAGATTCAACTTGCTGACAGTAAAGTCTACCTGGCATTCCAGACAATGACATTTCAGTGGGAAATAATAAAACTAGGTTGGATGAGTAAATCCTTACCTGGTTATTGGGCTTTGTTGACAAACATTTTCCAAAATACAGTGTTTCTTTAGCACAAAGACTACTACACGCTGACCCGTCAATAACACCCGTCTTGTATTTATCACACTGAAACAAACAGGGAGAAAAATATTTAATGAATTGCCTAAGAAAGGAGGCAAAAACTGTATCTCTTTCAACACCCAAGTTTTGAAAGAAAAATCTAAGAAAAAAATGTAAATTACCCTATGTCAAAATAATGTTAGAGACACAACTGGTTTTATCTGTAACTGAAATTATAATCTTACTTCGGCATGATGGAATATGAGAATTTGATTAAATTACATGTGGCACTGACTGAATTAGTCAAACTTCAAAAAGCTATGCTAAATATACTTACTATAATTTTCCTACAGTCATGTCCTCTGCACAGTTCTGTGTAGGTGGAGTACTGAACATACATAATCCAGCTGCCAATAAACACTACTAACCAAGAGATGAAGAGATACTTTATCCGCACATAGGACAGACGTACCTAGAGCACACAAAGAGAAAGTACTGTTTGTAATTCACTGAGCAGCAGTAAACATGATTTACCATTTCATCTTTAAGGAATTTGACTTATAAATAATGATAAAAATAAGTGATAAAATAGTGATAAAATAAGCAGACTGCATTATATGGAACATTTGCTTCCTTCAGTGAGCAAAACTGATAGGGGAGGTCAGTTTGACTTATGTAAGTGGAAGGAAAATTAAATAAGAGATATAAATAAATAGAACAAAAGGTGTCAGACCCTCACAGGGCAAGCCAGACTGCAGGAACCAATTTGATCAAAAATCATAAACTGCCAGAGCTCAATTAAGTGCATTTTTCCCTAAGACTAGTTACCTATGTCCCACTCATGGTAAATCAAATCCAACAGACCAAGAATTTGGTCAAAAAATAATCTGTGTTAATGTGTAAACACACAAGATAGATATACAATTAGCAGGGTGGATTTCAGGATCAGGTTTCATGCGCTGAAGTCTCTCTCCTTCCTTGAAATGACACCATTTAATTATGCAAATAAAATTCTTCTGTACTAGCCTCACCTTCAGTGGTCTTTCCCACAACAGTGTGCATGACTTCCCTGTTGTTTCTGTGGCCTCACATAGACAGTTTTCACAGGGGCAGAAGGAAAATCTATTTATAAATTAAGAACTGAGGGAGAGCTAAGTGTCTTGCAAAGTAGGAGGGATGTTTTGATCCTTTCCTTCTTCTTTTTTCCTCCTCATCAGAGAGTCTGGTGTGCTAACAGGTTGATTTTCATACTCACGTCAGGATTAGAAACTAATTAGAAGGTCAGGATCAGCTTTAGCAGCAGGATGTAAGGAAAGTGCATGACAGCAGCTATATTTGGTCAGCATTTGGTCATTTCTATCAGTATCCTAATCTTCAGTAATACCTATAAAAAGATACTCTTGAAGATTGAGATCATATATAATATATACCGAATGTGCTCCCAGTTTCCTCTAGAAGAACTTGCTAAGCCAGATATGATATTCTGCATTTAGTAAATCTCAAATAATTTATCTTTCATTTAAAATATTTCAATTTACCCAGACTCCCTTAAAAATCTACATAAGCTTTTAGCATCCACAACAAACTTTAGCAATTAATTTACAGGTCTACTATCCACTACCAAGGTCAGGCACTGGACTTTATTTTACTGAAGTCTGATTCATATTAACTTTGTTTGATACCCCCTAGTTCATGTATTGGAAGAGTGAACAATTTCTGTCCACTCTGTCCCCGTCTGACATGATTTTGTAGGCCTCCATAACACACCTCCCTGTGATGTCATCTCTTTTCCAGACTGACAGGTCCTAACTTGGCTGTTCCTCATAGAGAAATTATCCCATATGTTTGGAAAAGGTTCCAAGAAAAGTAGTAATGATGAGCAATTTTGCCATCACACATATACACAGAACTGTAGCAATGTAAATAAGCAATTTTTTTTTAATTAGAAAGACTGCAATAATTTATTAGAATTTATTAAAATATGACAAACAGCCAGCATGCATTACACCCTTTCTATTGGAAACAAAAAATCCAGAAAAAGTCAGTTTCAAAAGACCCAAAGATGATTTCAATCCATAGAGCTGTGGTCCTGCCACATGCCTCAGCTGTGCATCCCTATTCCTTCACACCTTCACAGACACTCACTTGACAATCTTAAAACTACCCGGTTAAAAAAAGAGAGAGTTACAATTAACTTTTTATTCCAGTGATTTCTTTTAGAGACAGGTTTTATAATTTGGGGGGTTTTAAAGCTGTTTCTAATAACCCTGTTATGTAGCAGAACATGAAGCACAGGAAACTACTGGTAAAATCTGGGGAAGATCAACAGAAATGAAACTGACAATTTTAGGGAAAGCTGTTTCTTGTGTAAAAACTGCTTGGGAACCAAAGCTTCTGGGACAACAAATCCTCCTCATTCCTCAGTGCTTCTTGCTGAATCCTTCCATGAACCTTTATAATACACTTTAAACCAAAGTGCTACTTCATGAAATTTTGTATTATTGTATGCATTTAGTACAACTTCAGAGACCAGCAGTGGCCTGCAGGCCTCAGGACCACTGCAGAATATTGACCATACTCACAGTACAGATACTGTATATATTGTCCTCCTCCTTAGGAAGAAAGAGAATGTACTTGAGACCGAAAATCCTCCCCAGATGCCATCTGACTACATCATGTATTTGGCAGGAAGTTCCAGAGAAGCTAGATTTATTTTGAGCTCAGCACTGTGCCAATGGAGTCATGCAGCTTTTGACTTGCAAAAGCCACTCTGCCAGTTCAGAGCATGGACAAACAGCATCCCTCTGCTTACAGACAACCAAGGTTCCACTCTCTGGTTCAAAGGGAATTACTTTTCTAGTAAGGACTTCCTCATCATGCTCAGGAAAACGCCTGATCATTATTTGATTTCTTCCCATACATTCCCCTACCAAATTTTCATTTTCTCCCCAGAATCGGTCTGTGAGTGTAGACACACTTAGTTTACTTCATCTGGCACGTGCACACACTGTCCTAATGCAGGAACATGGATTTACTGAGCCTGGTTTGGTCACACGAGTGCTGATGCACCCAGAACACAGAGGACTTACACCTACCATGCAGATCACGGGAACACATTTCTGAGCAAGATGTCCCAGGCAGTGCTTAGGGAGCAACACATATAGATGGGCTCCATTTGAAACTGTGACAAACTGCCAGGAAACTTGTAATAAGAACATTTTTAGGGCAACAGAATGACTGAGAGTTCCAAAATTATCCAAAAAAGAAAGAAAGTATTCAAAACAAGGAAACAGTTTCTTTTTTCATCTCTAGTCTTCCATCAAGATTTAAATGTGAGCCAGGGAATGCAAGAATGAGGGAAAGCACTTGTAATGCTTGATATTACAGATTCAACTTCTTCCATCACTTGTATATTCTGCTAAGTCATGTGCACTGAATAATAATCAGACATTCATCCCCTGAAATAGAATTGGAAAACCTCTTCTTGCAAAACTCAAGCCTGGATGCACTCCAAAGCATATGGAGAGTAGTGAATCAACATGCAACATAACTTGACAGATTTTTGGTGAGTCTACTTTTTATTTAAAACACTTTTATGGCTAAAGAGTATGAAAGTGTTTCTTTGTTTAATAGTAGAGATAGCTTAATTCTGGAAAGTATTCCACATAACCATAGCGTAGTAATCTTCTCCAAATCAGAGTTGCTCTCTCCACTCATCTTACATGCTCACAATAGAAAAGGACAGATAAAAAAAAGTAGGCCAATCATGCTAGAAATTCTGTTTTGTTCTCTGTTCAGGTTGATTTGTCTATCACAGGATGCACTTCAGGTAGGCTGACATGATGTCTAAGAGCATTAGCCCACACTGTTTTGGATGCCAGGAACAGGAGACATTCATATCTCTAAGAGCAGACAGTGCATGCTTATGATTATGCCAGTGTCTTGAATTATTTTGCATCCTGAATAACCAAACTGAGTAAACAGAGCTGAGGTATCTTTTGAAATAAAATAATGACCAAGATGGAAAATGGGACATCTCTCCTTAAAACGTTAAGCAAAACAGAAGGGATTAAAATCTTAGAGCAAAGAGACTATACAGGAAATTTCTGCTGTGTGGGGCTTTAGACTTGCTTATTCTTTGGCCCATCGAAGACAGTCTCTTGTACATTACTGCAGTCCATGAGGCACCTCTAAAGAGTCTGTAAACTTGGTCCAGAATCTATAAAGGCCAAACTTCCACACGTGCAAGTGCTCTTTACATGATTGTTGTCACAAGCAATCCTGCTGGTTAGTCCTCAGCCTCACAATGCAATTGCTAACTACAGCTATCAGAAAGAACTTCAGGACAACGTCTCTTAAATTTGGGATACTAACCTCTCCTTGTAAAACAAAATCCCAGTGTTAATCACCCAACTGTAAAATCCTATAAATACAATTAAATTATTTTGTGGTGTTTAAAAGTTTGTCAGGTTTTAGGGTATTTTTGTTGTTTTGTTTACTATTATTACATGATCTGCAGTCTAAGCAACGGCAAAGTTTTGTACTTCAGAGTTACTATTCTTCAGAGTGACAGAACTTTAACATTGACTCAGAGAGTCCCTAACACTAAGTTTTGGGCTGAGCTAAGATATCTAAGTGTGCCCTGCTCCTTTTACACGAGCTGACACATGGAAGAACGTCTTTTTTAGGCTCAAAAATCATCAACTGTTTACCTATGGATCTTGCATTCTGCACAAAAGCTAAAGCATGTGTAAATCAAGAGAATATTTGCCATAGAATATCTGTTGCAACCCAGCTCGTAACATCCTGCTCCTATTAGGGCAGAAATCTAGAACAGGTATTAAGTTTTGTCTCACAGAACCTGATGTTCTGGTGATTCATTTCACAGCATAGTTTTCAAGAAGTCTGGAATGCCAGCAAAAGCTGGAATTCACTCCGTGATAACCTTCCACTGTACAAACATCTTCCCTGGTGTGCTACTTGAAATGCTGCATAGAAACACTACACAAGTCTTTCCACCTTGATCATAATCCTCAGTGAGTTAAGTCTACCATTTACTTAGAGACCGTTGGCTTCTTTGGAGACAAATCTCAATAAAGCACTCAGCAATTAGTGTAGTGAAATCATGACTACATTTGTCATGTACCAACAGTAACACGCAGTGACAAGAAACACCAATATATTGATAGTTGCTGCCATTCTATGGATGCATCAGATGTTAACATACATTCACTGACAGAGAAAAACATGTTTATGTTCACAAAGCCACTATTAAATCTCCTAAAACAAGTCAGCAGAATATGCAAAATTGGCTCTCAGTATAAGAAAGCACACACAGAATTTTTTTTTTTTAATCTGCAATAGAAACAAACATTTAATTTCTTTGGCTTTTCTAATAAATAATTTTGCAGTCTTCCTGTTTCTTACAAGATTTTAAAATAACATTTTGCTTGGAAGGCCTTAAATTAAATTTTGAGAAGAAGAGCAGAGAAGAATGTTATCAGATATCACCATATAATGATAAGAGACTACCAAGGCAAAGGAGGCAAACAATTTGGAGACTTCTAATTTGAAAGGTAGCGTATAGATTATGAATTCATTTCTATTTGTATTGAAGGCTTTATCCCATAGGAATCCAAATATTATACAATTGTCTACTTCGGTAAATAGATCTAGAGTACTCTTCTTTGGTTTAAAACCCAAGTGATACTGACCCAGATTTGCAGGTACATACCATGAAACAAATACTAGAGGGTAAAATTTTATCTGTATGCTTCTCACTAAACATTACACCCCCGCTCTATGTACTTCTGAAAAAAGAACAAAATTTCTTCTCATTTGGAAAAGTTCCAGATGAGGGGAAATTCAAACATTCAGGATTTTAAAATGCACCAATATGAGGTTTAAAATTTTTAATCAAATGATCACTAAGCATACCAACAGATGACAAACACATAAGCAGCATATATAAGAAAAGTAAACATTATTTATATCCTCCAACACAACAGATGTTCACCTTATTTAAAATCTAGTTAAAATATAATCCAACTGATAAAAAGGAAATCCCGTGGATAAACCATTAAGCTACCACAACGTCGTAACTAACTGATATTTCACAGCAGAACTTCCTACTACACAATAGCCACAGCACTTCCAACCAAAACAGCCTTACTCTGCTAACTGAAGTAATGCAAACATGTACCTGCATATAGAAACACAACAGTGTGTCTACGAACATACAAGGCAATGCATGGAGCAGCAGAAGAAAAGTGCCCGACATTAATTTTTTTAGAAGACACGAAAAAGGAATATGAACTGCTCATCCAAGCTGTGGTCCGCGCGCTGACAGGATGGATGGCTGCAGCACCGGCAGTAGGTGTAAAGGAGGGACGTGGGGCACAGCTGGGGGGTTCCCGGGCCGCGGCAGTGCCCCACTGGCAGCGCCGTGAGCCCGGGGA
>NW_008237239.1:9624442-9634181 GCF_000691975.1 Corvus brachyrhynchos | reverse complement strand
CCACGAGCCTCTGGGGCTGTCCCAGTCCCTTTTCCCGCTCCAGGCCCGCGCGGAGCCCGTGGAACCGACAGCCACCCCCGAGTTCCCCTTGTGTCTGCCAGAAAGTGCTCGGGGCGCTGTCTGGGGACGATTATGGAGAAGTAAGTTAATAAATAACGCGTGTCGTTGATTGCGAACAGGCTCCTGTCATTTACTGGCTAGGGTATTAAAAACAGCTGCAGGCTCATTACAGTCTTAAAAAAAACCCCAACAACCGAACCCTCCCCCCCCCCCCCCACAAGACCCCAAAAATGAGTAGTTCCTCCAAAATAAGGAAGAAGCATTTGCCTGGACCCGTATGAACACATGAGCAAAGTCTTTACTGTGAGGTTGGCGAGAACAACCTGAACAGGTTACCCAGAGAAGCTGCGGATGCTCTAGTTCAAGGCCAGGTTGGACAAGGCTTTGAGCAACCTGGTCTAGTGGGAGTTGTCCCTACCCGTGGCAAGAGGGTTGGAACAAGATGATCTTTAAGGCCCCCTCTAACCCTAGCCATTCTATGATTCTACATTAATGCCATAAAGTGGGGAAAAGTTACCAATTTCTTCTTCACCAGAGGATCTCTCAGCCCTTCATGCGCTGTGGGAAGCCTCAGTCCAACTGTAATTTGTGAGAACACTGTTCGGTTCAAGTAAAATCACCCTTTCTTATGCAAATTTTGATTTTTGTCCAGCCTTCTTGTGTTTATGACTTGATTGTGACTTCTTTTAATGCAGTGTGTTAGCAGAGTCAAAGCCAGAAGCTGGGAGCCTCCAGTCCTGATGCTTTTTGACTATGAAACTTTAGGCGCAAAGATTATGCCACGGTGTTGGGATAAAAACGAGATGAACATAGCATGTTACAGCTTTGGGTGTTCGGTGCACTTACCAAAGAAGGCTGCTTTGATGAGAAGATGGGTCACAAAATACTACTGTAAGGATAAGCTTCCACTTTTTGGCAGGGCTTACTCTTAGGATGTGTATGTGGAAACCAAATGTTAGGAGCTCACAAAGGATTAAAACTGCAGAATTTAGAGATCTGTGCTTTAAGATTCAGGAACAGTCTGTGACTGTTTTTTGAATAATATAATCACTGCCAGAGTCACCCTGAAGTATAAATCTGAAAATTAATTAGTAAGATTTGGCACTCCTGTAAAAGCAATCCTGGCTTTAATAACAGCCAGTGACTCTCACAGGGTTTTCTTCTCTTCCTATTCAGCAGGCCCAGATGGCTGCACTTTCTGCATCACCTCCTTCTACAGCTCAGTGGTTTGCACAAGTTTAGCTGGGTTATGGGCATGCAACAGAACAGCAACACAAGAGGAGGCCACAGAGCAAACATTTTGCTGAATAATCTCAAGCCCTTACTTCATCCAGTGCTCTATGCCAACCCTTGGAATGACAGGCTGGGAGTAATTGTGAAATGTTGGTGTCCCATATGGCTGGCAAGGATCTAAATGTTTCATTCCCATTACATCTAGATCCAAACAGTTCCTGGCATGTGTTCTTTAGGGGATATATTTTCACTTAGTACATGAGATCTTCATCATCAGCAGGTGCTTTATTCCAGCACTGAAATGTTTAGTTCTTCTTCCAGTACTCTTTGTGCCCAGGCTATGCTAAATGCTAAAAAATAAGGCTGTTTCAGCCTTTTTCAGTTACCTGTTAAATCCCTGGTTAAGCCTCAATAGAGGCAACTCCTGTGAAAATCTAGACCACATAAGCCAGAACAGTAACAGAAATCATGTAACATGCACCGACTTTGTATTCACAGGCTGTGGATACCACTGCAGACCCAAAGGAATATTCTAAAAACTGGGGGGCAGATGCAGAAAAACCCCACAGGTAGAACATAAGTCATATTGATGTATTATTGACTGTACAGCCTTTCCATTCACACGTTTCCATTCTGCAGTTCACACATTATCTGTTTTTGTAGGCCCATGCCAAAACTTTGGTATATCTTAATGTCCAAGCAGTAGAAGTTATGCTGATTTATTGCTACCTATTAATTCTTAAGTTTCCTATCCAGCTATAAAAATACTAAATGTTGTTACTCTAGGGATGCAGGGTTTTTGTATAAGATAGAAATCAACTGCTAGTTGTACAGTGCAGTGTTTGTCACTCACAGTGTCAAAAGGTAAATGTGGTTTTATAACACCTTCTTACATTCACCTGCAGCTCCATCACAGTTTGGAGCTTATTACACATTAAGCATAACTCAGAAAAACCAAAAAATGGTTGCAAAGACTGAAGCATCCAGGAATTCTGGACATATAAGAAATGAAAATATGAGACAAATGAAAATACTGAAAAACTACAGAGAATAATCTGAATTCTTCAAGACAGTCAGTGTAATGTGCACCTTTAAAACATAATTTTATCTAATTTCTTTTGAAGGCAAGTCTCTGTTACTTGAGCAAGTAATACAGATTTTAACATTAAATGAAAGCTAAACATTAACTTACTGCAGCGGTGTTGGACTTGCTTCTTTCAGTTATTTGAAGCAGCTGCACCCACATACTGATTTAACTCAAATGCCATCGTAAGAGACTCCATGGGAAATCCTCAGGGTTCACCCACTTTCCCCACCATCATGTTATATGCAGGGAGCCTCTGACTTATGTTATAATCACAAGACTTTGAATGTTAATAATCACAAGACTTCTCTTTCTCACAGCAGCTTTACCAACTTCCAGTCTGCCTAGCATGGCTTCCTAGACTAATGCTCTTTTTCTTGGGATATGCCTAAGAAATATTCTATGATCCTGAGCAGCTACCACAGTCTTAAAGTATTATAGCACCAG
Source organism: Corvus brachyrhynchos (assembly GCF_000691975.1). Taxonomy (NCBI): domain Eukaryota; kingdom Metazoa; phylum Chordata; class Aves; order Passeriformes; family Corvidae; genus Corvus; species Corvus brachyrhynchos. The sequence goes on along the minus strand of NW_008237239.1, from coordinate 9,631,357 downwards.
TAGAATGTAATGCCCTAGCGTTTGCCATTGCCCAGGTTTGTAGCTACGTTTAAAAAGTGTATTTACACAATATATAACATGGCACTGATTTAAAATAAAATTACCTGCATTCCTAAAATAAAGTCTAGAAAAATTTAGAGGTTGCTTTCTTTTCATGTTACTCAGCTATCTACTTGCTCAGATATCTGTCTAGGAGTCTGTTTTTATACAGATTCTACTTTCTTAGGCCTGTCATTGTGGATGAGAATGAAGATCTGGGGACCCATCCAACCTTTAGATCTAAACTTTCCCTCATGTTCCCTACAGAGAGAGATACTGTTTCCTTCCTCTTTGCAAATTTCTGTGAAGTCTCACCTAATCAATGTGTTAATTTTAACTTTATCCTAATAGATTATTTCCTATCATTTCCTATTCAGATTCTTATGAATGCTAATGCTTCTATTGCATGGGTAGGTGGAGCCATCTCTTACCCAGAAAGCAGACACAGCCTGTTAAGAGTTCCCTTGTGGCTTAACTTGGTATAAACAAATCATTAATCTGTTTGAGGAAACAGACTCTTCCAGCCAACAGGTTTCATTTCTAAGGCTCTATTTACATGGTCACTTTAATCTCACATAAATCCACCCTGCTGCTGAAGCAGATGGTGTCACCTTCTCTTGCTGTTGGTGCCTACCTTCTCCCCTGGGTTGGCACAAACATTTCTCTTGTTGTATAAAGAACTAGATCAATGATCTGAACTAAAAACTAATCTTGATTCTTTTTTCCTCTGAGATAGGTTAGAGGCAGTCCAATTCCTTTCATCAATGGCTTGGACTTACACTAGAGCAAAACAGCTGTTTGTAACCACTGAAACATTTATCTTATTTAAACACATATCCTTGTAAAAGATCATGTTTTAATACAGTCAGATAAATTGTATATGTGACTCATTTTTGGCTCTTGACTGAGATTAGATACAACTACTATTATTAAACATTCAGAGATACTGATTAATTTGACATATAAGTCTTTGCTTTGAGAGACACAATGTTTTCTATTCTGGTATATTTTTAAAAATTCAAAATGTACTAGAAAATGTTACAGTACATAGGTCTTAATAGCATAACTTCTCTAGAGTAAACAGGTCTTCAAAAATCCAGAATAGAAAGCTTTACATGTTCCAATCCTGTATACATTAGAGGACTAAGAAAACTCCAGAAATACAGTGCTCAGAAGAAAAGATTCAAAGGTGGTCACTTGTAAGCAAATGCTAAACAACAGTTCACATTTATGTTCGCGTTGTTTCAAAGTCTACAAAGACAACACAGTTCAGATTCAATCAACCAATAAAATTAGGTTTCCTTTCTACACATTTGTGCTTTCAAGTCTACTTCCTCTATTAATTGCTGGAGTTACGAGGTTCGAGAATTTTACTCAAGATTAATTGAGGTTATATGTTAAAATGCATGATCAGAGTACACTTGCTAGCATTAATTTATTTCTGGTTTGGAAAGCCTTTTATCATTTTCAGATAACTTATTTTTGTGTAATGATTTTTAAAATGTACCCAGCTTTCAACATGGTTATTTTACTTAATTATCCAGGCTGTTTCCTTCTTTGAATTAGAGGCAAAATAGAGTTATAATCCACTCTGAACTTCTGTTCACACTACTTGAAGTAAAAGACTTCTTTGTTCTGTTCTTTTATGCTTGTGGTGGTCATCTGTTAAAAAACACAAACCTTTTATATAATAGAAATGTTAGTCTTAATTCCTATTACAGACTTTTCCATAAACAGACTTGCTGGCATTTTCTTCATGCTGTACTCCCATTTCCCAAAATTTCTTCCCCTGAATTAACACTTCCACCTTCCTGCTTCCTGCATAAGGTAGCTCAGTGAGATAGGAAATACCCATGTTCTAGCCCACACTCTTTAAAAAATCCTCTTAGGTTCTAAGTAGTGGATTCCAGTACTGAAGCTAGTACATACTGATACAAGAAGGTCAAGATGAGGAGATTTCAATCAGAAGCAGAATTCAATTCAGAAAGAAGATGTTAATTTTTAACTCCTGAGGAAGTATAGTATTGGAACAGGTCACCTAGCAGGGTAGAACATTTTTCAACATGTGGTGCATTTCATTGAGAGCTCTGACTGAAGCGCAAAGGAGGCAACAGCTGCAATGGTTTAATGCATTGCTACCCCCAGCTGTCCTGCCATCCCCTCTGTCTGAGGACATTTCCACAACAGAACTCTTCCAGTTCACAGTCGAGCACATTTGCTTTAATTGCCTGAGAAGTCAGTTCACACTAAAATGCCTGACTGTGAACCTCAGCTAGTGAGTTCACTCTGCCCTGCCTTCTGCCAGCTATGGCATAGAGCAGAAAAATGGGCAGATGAGCAACTACAGATAGCAGAGCTGCTGTGTGAAGCCCTTTCCTCACTCATCCTCCACTACTTACACCTACTCCCATGCTGTTCTCTCACTTCTGCCATGCAGCTCTTTGTGTAGCTGAATGGTGAACTGTCTGCTGAACTCAAAATTAACACAGAAAAAGAAAAAAGCCACATCAGTTCTCCATTTTGATTCTGCATGCCACTGCAGACTGCCATATTCAGAAATGCAGGAATAGCTTGACATTTGGAAGAAGTGGCAGAAACAGGAACTACTTAAAATGGGATATGACGAAAAGCACTTCAAGTCTGCCCTAAAACTGATGTCTCCTTATAATATATACTCCAACCCACTGATTTGTTGGGCGGAATGAATGAAATGTTGTGTTATGTAGGAATTTGAACTGAACTAATAATTGTGTCAGGCCTTAAAGTAAATCTGCTTCAGTTCACAGGCTTTAATGAAGCTCGCAATCTGGTCTCATAAGCAAGAATTAGTACAGTGTAGTGGCATGCCTTATCAAAGTCTTCATGACATAGATAAAAATTAATCAAAACATAACACTTTGTCTTACTTTTTTTGTCCTCATTCAAAACCTCTATACCTGAAATACAGAAATCTTGTACTGAATTGTTAGAGGGTTCTGGCAGCACCCTAGAAAAAGCAGTAATGATTAGAAGAAATCTCTAGGAAATAAATATTTCCTTTCAGGAAACCTCTAATTGTAAGGTTCATCAATTTTTTAGGTCCACATTTTTTAAAATGTATTTTTAGTATTAGCTTATTGAAGTTGGTAATTTTGAGGTAATTTGTAATACATGAACTTTCCTAAAAAGCTTATCCTTATGAAGAAATAATCTATATTACTAAAATTCCAAGCTCTTAATAAATATATGTACAGTTAATCTACTTAAGCATTTATCATTGAGTTTTTTTCTAGGTAAAACGGTTTTCACTCCCCTTTAAAGAAACAAAACAACAGACAGTCAAGCACATTCCTGGCACAGAGCAGATGCCTTTATCGATCCCTAGAGTAGGCAATGTATTGATTGTATATTAATTAATTCCTGTAGCCTACTTTATGGAAAGTCCTGTGGGATTGTTGATCGAAAATGCCAGTAGGCATTAGGTATTAACTGAATTATTTTAAATTTGTCAACATCTAAATTTCTACAGTATGTAGCAGGAATTCCCACTGTAAATATAATTGCTAGAATAAAGTAAAACTATTTTATTCTTAGACTGATTTTTTTTAGAAGGAAAAGCGCTGTTTTAAGCAAAGTAGGGAACTGCTTTCACACACAAATTTTCTTACATTATTAAGAATACCCAGACAGTATAAATTCAGTAGTCTAAAACATATTCTTTGGGTTCTTTTCTGTGTAATAGTAGATATTTCTGAACAACAGATTTTTTAATCCATCTATACAACATAATAAAAGAATGACAACACAATAAATAGCAGGTTACAGCATTTCTAAAGGTGGTTTTTTTTCCCCCCTAAATGAATGACAAAAGACAATTTGGAGCAGTAACAGTTTAAAACACTATAAAACAAAAAAAATAAAAAAAGCTTATGCTAATATAATATGCAGTATTATTTTTAGCTATATGCTTCATTTAACTTTGCAATAGGACTGCCAGTATCACTACAGTCATAGACTGACTATGCCATACCAACATGCTAAAAAAATAGCTTGTCAAATTAGGCTTATGCCCACTTCCAACAAGGCTCTACAAGTCTGGTGTTGCAGTTCTCATTGACCAGTTCTGCTACATGCTTTTACAGCAACACTGAAGTTGCAACAGAAGGAGTTATTTTTGTCCTGCCCCCTCCCTGCTCATTTTATTTCTGTATCACAGACACACCATGCCAGCCCCCACCCATCAATATTATTCAATTGTTTTTAATTAGAGGTTATTCTTAATCTGGATTATTTCTGTTATGAAATTTGCAGCACAGCTGAACAAAGATTTTGCCTGCACTAAGGGTGTGTGGAGAGCACCCAAGAAGCAGGTTGTGGTCAGAACTGATTAAATCAGCCCAGCAGCTAAGGAAAATGCATCATGGAACTGCAACTGAAGTAACTTTGTTATTTGACAATATGGTATCTGTAAGAACATAGGCCTTAAAGATGTATTTTAAGATTGCTCTGTATGAATCTACATCAGAAATCATGTCATCTGATTCCTTGTCTTTTGTTTAAAAGAAATCAAAGCTGCATTTTATATACAATCAAGTGCATTAAAAATTGCTATAATGTCTAAACATACAAAGGATAAACTATTGCAGTTAATTAAATCTTTTATTATCTCAGAGGAAACACAGCGAACACGTATCTTTTGTGCTAAATTGAATATATTCAGTGTCATTATGGGGAACAGTGCAACTGTTGTGCATGCCCTGAGTGCTCATTGTACGTAGGTTCAGAGCCCTCTTTCCAAACACAGCGTTCCAATGACACCACCATCACTCTCAGGCAGAAGCTGCAGCAGATAAAGCATCTTCTTTTGATCAAGCAGGCAATCAGACCCTTTCTAGATCTTTTATATGACAGTGTAGCTGACCAAAAGGAAACAATTCATAAATCCACATTTCCAACCCAAAACACCAATTTTGGTTTGGGATTTGGCAGTATATTTGAAAAAAAAAAAGTAGCGTGTGAGGTAAACGGAACAGTTCTCTGAAGACACAGAGAGTCTTTGTTAGACTTTTACACCTCTAAGAGGTTAAGTCATAGCTGGTCAATGCAGTCATTGTAGTTTACACAAATCGTGTGATTCCTATGAAAATATTTCAAATTACTACAGATACTTATTTTTGGTTTTGTCTAGATATATATTAAATACTTTGTTATAGTTTAGGCTGACCTTGATGAGATTTGCAGTTTTCAATCAACTTACTTCATGACTTCCTCTTTATACACAAACAAACAGACTTTCTGTGTATTGACATCCCAGCTTCTACCTGTTTTATCCCAGCTTCTTGTTGTCATCGTGCTACTGTCCACATAAAAAATCCTTCTGCAGAGTATTGTTTGAACCTGGACTCATTTACATAACAAGGATATAGGTTTATGTCTAGTTTTACTTCCAGTCAAACTCTAACCACAAATATCGTTTCCCATCAGGAATCAATGGTTACAATTAGTTTTAATTTAAAGCCAGAACAGAATGGTAACTATACCACTTTTCCACCTCTTTTTTTCCCCCATCCCTCTTTCCAGCCATCATCTGAGATTCAAAGTACATTCTAAACAGAAGGAAATGACATATTCAATAAATTGCTGTTTCTGTTAAAGAAAATGTTTTTAAATAAGACCTGGATTTACAGGTCTAGCAAGTAAGGGTGCCCTTTTCACCACAGGCCATCCGTTGGTAATTAAATCACACCAGTAATCTGATACAGCATTAGATCTTTGGTAGCATGATAGCACTGTCACAAGGCATTTTACTTCCTAGAACCTGCAGTAAATTAAAAAGTCCTTGGAGGCCATCACTACTTGACCTCTTGGTCTGCTGAATTCCAGGCAAGGCAAAAAAAAACCAGTTCTACTTTTAGCAATCTCCTTCACATTAGTGCAGTGTCTTATCAATGCTTGTCTGCATTTACTCCTATCCTTGGCATGTACAGCTCTAGAATTGATCCTACCTGAGAAATTTGAGACAGCTGGTAAAGTTCCTGGGAGAGGCAAGCCGACAACAGTCTGTTGTAATTTGAAAGAGAATTAATCTATAGCAAACTGACTTCTGATTTAGATAATCCTCACACATGCTTATTAGGCTTTCCCTTTTGTGCACTGTCTTCTTTCATTTATCTCAGGTTTTTAGGGTGTTTTCATATCGACAAGCCCTTTGAATATGGTCTTTCTTATCCTGAAATTGTCTTCCCATTTGCTCTTGGCAGGTCTGGGTATTCTATTTGCATTCCACATGGGCAGGTGGATGGACTTTGATTAGGTGTACTGGGGCACAGCAGAGCCATCAGTACCCCTGTATGTCCATCGGTACTGCCCAGTGAGGAAAGCACGTGGGCCTTGGCCCCAGTCAGGCTGAGGCCATCGCATGACACCTCTCAGGAGTAGTGAATTCACAGGGCCAGTGTGCCTACTTGGCAGTCCTTGTCAAACTTCTGCTTTCCTGACTCAAGAAGCAGCTCATTTGTCCCATAATCAGAAACACTTCAATTGTTCACTTCATAAGCAGTCCATGACCATGGAACATGCATTTGGACATCTGAAAGAGATGGCAGTCCATGGGATCAAACTGAAGGTGAGCTTATGTTTCCCTTTTGGCTTCTTGTAGGTGTTTCATTCTGTAACTTAAACACAGGAGGAAAAAAGCCTTTTCTCGCTGCATTTCCATTTTGATATGAATATTTGTATCACCTCTTCTGCTACCTCAGTTCTGTACTTCCTCTTCAATATGTACATGCTCTCAGCTCCTCCACCCATGAAGTTACTGCAAGCTGACCTGTCTGCAAACAAACCTATTTTTACACATACAGGTGTATGTTTTATATACATCTATGCATTAATGTTTTT
>NW_008237239.1:9617226-9624245 GCF_000691975.1 Corvus brachyrhynchos | reverse complement strand
AGCAGGAGCAGTTCCCTGAGCTGCCACCTCTGCTTGGCTGCTGGCACAGGGGACAGCCAGCATGTCCCTGAGCAGAAGTGAGTGCAACCTTAGATGGTAGCAGCTGTCAGACAAGTGTGGCTGGGTCAGGTAACTGTACCCTCAGCTACAACTGCAGAGAAGAGAGCGATTTAAAGCCCCTTGCTGGTGTTCTGCTCCCCAACCCCTTCTTCAGCCCAGGCCTCCCCTGCCTTTGTGAGGAGTAGGCTCAGGAGACTGAACCAGCAGAAAATATTTTAACCACTGTTGTGGGCTTAGTTTATACTACTGAGGGTATGGAGCAGGTCAGAGGAGCACCCACGTGGGCTCAGTGGGAGCCATGGCAGCATACTGGGAGGGAAGCAATAGGACTGCGAGCTCTTGATGTGTTGCTTTGTAAAATTCACATTTCCACTTCGCTGCAAAAGCTGGCAGAGGAGACAACTGGATACTTAACTAATGTTTATAGACTCATCACAAAGAACATAGCACGAGAAAAAGAAAAGGAAAAACCTGTTGGTTGCAGCAGCCCCAAATTTTAGGGATAGAGTCAGGACTGTATAGATATGGATGTGCCTCAGTGCTGGTGTGAAACAAGCCAAAATAGAAAATGAGTGACTGATAAAATAAGAACTGATTTTGATCCTGTTTCTGTATACTTTGTTTTTAGCTGAATGCAGATAAGCAATGCTGTGTTAGAACAAAATCTGGGCTTTCAGACTGAGAGAACGTGACATCACTGTGGAGTGATCAAAATATGCATGTGACAACAGCTATTACATTTGGATTAGCTAAAACAATGATATTTAGATTGTACCTTTTAAGTAAACATACCAAAGTTAACAAGTGTAACAGTATCATTATTTCATAAGCGGTGCAAGAATGAAGCATGCAACTGATGACTTGGCTGGTGTGTCAGCCTGGGACCACTTAGGGTTCTTTCTGTGCAGCCCCCTTGGGCTGACAGCAGAAAGGATTACTGCCTTATCTTCAGCCCCCACAGCTGAATTTTCTGGGCTGCAAACATCTCTTCAACCCTGGCTAAGTGTTAGCAGGGTCCTGTCATGCTGCACTGTTCAAAAGTATTTTGTCTCCACCTTCATAGAGACATGCTATGAGGTAGAAAAAAAAAATTAGAAAAGAAAATAAGAGAAGTGAGGGATTTTCCATCTGAGTGGGACTTAGCAGACCTGCTGAAAGCTTGTTCGAAGGCCCATACTGCATTCCAGGTGGTGGAAGAGCAGAAGGAATTCTGTACTAATTCTCCCTCTAGCCAAACTTATGTCCAGAACATATTTTTCATCGCAGAAGAAATGGCAATATTCTGCCATGTAACTGTGTCCTGAGGGGCTGTTAAACATTTTTTAACTTCAGTTTAGAGTTAAGAGGTAAGTCTGGTCTGTACTGCTACAAAATCTAACCACAAAAGAGCTTGCAATTCTGCTCTAGCAGACATTTTTACAGTCCACAAAGGAGCACAGATGCTGACAGACAAAACCTTACCGTAAAACAGTATGATGCTCCAGTCCCCAAGAAGTTATGATACAGCCCATCACGATGTAAAATATTTGAGACTGCAATTACTTTTGCAAATCTGCAGAGCAGAGCACTTATACTGAAGTGAATGAATAAAATGCTTGCTTAGGCTTTCACTCTGAAATGCTGACTCTGCATTTTAACCTTAGTCACCAGCTAGAGCTTCAGTAACTATTTAGAGAGTAGGGGAAGGAATGCATTGCACTGGTGCATGACCAAATTCTCAGGGAGTTTGAGAACCGGAATCTCTTTCTGATCCAAGCAATTAACCAAAATTTCAAGCCTTGGCAGCTGTTTGTTTTCTGAAAGGAGGCAATTATATGACCACAGCAGCAGAATGACAGTGCAGGCAGAGAGTAAACCTCTCTTAAATTCCACCTCTGAATAATGAGCTCAGATTTTTATGAACTGGTCTCACACGAAAAAGGAAAAAAAGATCCACACTTGCATACCCTCACAAAATTCCCACTAGCTGGAATAGTAATAAGTTGCAGTTCTCTCACAGCTATTTCGTGGAGTAAAATACTGCTACATTTGCTCATAAGTCTTCAATACAGATAAAAGAGTACTAGCAGTAAGAACACAGTAACTCATACATAAGCACCCTCAGCCAGGCTAAACCTAGTCAAACACTTATTTTTTTCTCCTTCAGACTCACTCACTGTCTTCAGGTACAAAAAAGTGTTAGTATAACTAAGATAGATGTGAGACATAATCTCTTACAATAAAAGCCTTTCCTGCTCTTAACTAGCATCCTGTAGAAACACTGTGGCTCAAACTCTTACTATTTCCATCCTTGAGTATCTCAGTCTACAACAAGTTGTTTTATTTCTGCACTGTTACACATATATGACAACTGAGGGATTGCTTCTTGTTCAGCCACTTCCAGCAAACGGAGAGAATTCTGCCGTGGCAGGGTATGAACTACAAAATAGGAATAACTAAGGGCTTAGAGCAGAACGATGTGAACATTTAATAGCTTTTAACTGCCTTGAATTATGAACTGTAGAGCACTTGAAGAACTATCTATCCACCTACCAAAGATCACTCAGTCATACAAAATCTTGGCTTATGTTTTATAACAAATTTCAGTAAGGTTACACATCTGGAATAAAATTTTAAGTGAATGAAACATTAAGGGCTTTTTAAGCATCAGCTTGTTTAACATTTTTTCAAGCATCTGAAGCATCTGCTATTAGATGCAGAGCTATCAGGCAGAATTGGTTATTTTGATTTCTTTTTTTTAAGTCTCTTTGGTGCTTTCAGTAATAGCAACAGGGAAAGATTTAAAGAACAACTAGAACATTGCTAAATGTTAATTTTTAGAAGGTAAAAAACCCTCTAGTGATTTTCAAGCCTAAATGTAGCTTAGCTAAAGGCTAATACAGATTGTGATACAAACATTGCTGTTTAATATATGTATTGCAGAAGGGCTTTAGAGATTTAATAATAAAAAATAGGACTGCAATACTCATATTATTCTATCTTCAAAAGTTAGCAGAGTTTTAAATATTAAGGAGTTAAAAATAAAAAAATAATTGTTTAGGATTAGTGGGGCAAACGTGTTTTCCTATACATTGAATTTAACAGAAACAACCAGTATTTGACTGGCTAAATTGGGTCAACAGTGACAGTGAACACATTTAAGAGGGTATTTATAGTTTAAGATTTATCTGGCAAGATCATGACATTCACAAGAAGATGATGGAGTACAGGACAGTTTTTTTCAGGATTTCCTGATCCTTGAGAAGGTAAAAAAGGTAGAAATGGCAAAGGGGTTGTACTAGAAAAGTGAAGACCAACATCAAGGTACTTTACCACCAGTAATATTAGTTTACTTTCCTCTCTATTGTTGTTATGTGAGGATGAAAAATTTTTAATATTCTTATCTATCTAGAGAAATATTTAAAGATGTCTATTTTAAAATGTTTTCTGTGCTATTTTTATATCTTTAGCATAAAGAGAGAATACTACAATTGTTAGCTAGTTGTAACATAACTAATACAAAATTCTTTATATCGTATCACTTCCCTATTTTTTAAATTTTGAAATTGAAGATTCTTTTCTGAGTTGAGCCCTAATAAATGCAGCATAAGTGCATTGTCTTACTAATTATAATGTTTATGTAAAAATGGATGTACCATATTCATCTTGCTTTAAGATAGGAAGATTCCAGATGAGCTTCCTTGCTGTTTCTGTGCTTAAACAACGCAGAGAAAATGTCCTGGGATCTAATTTTCCCTCCTTGCTGAATTGTGGTCATGACAACCATCTGTACAAGGATAAGCTTTACAGTGTTGTCTTGTTCAAGGGTATCATTTTGATGTTATGTTGTGTGATACAATAAGGTAATGGGAAATAATACTGTGCAGCAGTTGGTGCTCTCATCTACATACACTGCTGACTTACACTTCTGGTTTTTGTGTGTTTTGGTTTGCTTGTTTAATATTTATGTGGATATTGGGGCACTGAAACGATAAGAAACAACACTAACTTGCAAAAAATACATTAACATTTGAGAGAAGGGCTACGGGAAATGCCTTTGTTCTGACTCTTCAAATTTATCCATCTCTACTGGCTACCAGGGAATTTACATGTTGAATATGAAATTTAGTCTTTGTCTGCTGTACCAGCAAGGCAAGATACAATTTTTAAAATCCAACACTTTGCTTTTGTATGTCTTTATGGCAAGAGATTGCCTAACAGTATATGGACAAATATAAACAGAGGTAAAGACAGTGCTAGGTTGTTATTATTTAGCTTCTTTCTGAAACACAGCTATTTATATAATGATGTGGAATAAAGCTGAACATATCTATTATTAAGCAGAATATGATAGATAATAAAAGACTATCTTTTTTCTCCAAAACTTCTACACAAGGAAGCCCTTACTCACATTGCAGGTAAAGTAATTTAATTTGGCTTTGGTCATTCTGTGCCTCAAAGTACAGACATAATATATCTGGAAGTGAAAACACACCAGGAGAGATTGCTTAAGCTGTACTTTCAAATACTTTTGAGATATTAGCAGAAGACAAAAAAAAAAGTCAAGAAAATTCCTTCTAAAGGCATGACATACGGTCTTGCCTAATATTAACAGAAGAAATAAGTGGTTGTTTTTGCTACTAGCACTGAATAGAAAATAGACAGATTCTAACTTGCTCCAAATCAGATTAAACATGCACATCTCATAGTATAGTCATGGGAATGCTAGAAAGAGTTGTTTAAACATTCTAAATTGCTAAACCCAGCAATTTTTACTATTGCTGTTGATTTTTTTGCCCCACATATGTCAGTCAGTAACAAAGATCCTCCTTCTGCAAATATAGGTTTGCCAATTTGAGCATTTTAAATTAAAAACCATTTGTAAAGGAGTGTTTGCACAATACCAGTAAGATTTCCAACCCTGTAATTATCTGATCAGGCTGTGCAGAGGAATAATGAATGTTACTCTTTCTGTGCAAATTTCTTGTCCTGGAATACAAGTTACTGAAATTGTCACCTGTGTCTATGTACCCCTCAGCCATTTGATTTACCTGATCTAGCAGATGGATCGGATGGGTAGGAGTTACACAGCTTCTGCTCTGGAAAGGGGCTTCCTCTCAGATTGAAATTCAGTGACTTGCTAAAGTGATCAAAAAGGATGTTATAGTATGAGTTACTAAATTAAGTTGGCGGGGGATGAGGTGTCTATGTGGGAGGTACAGAGTTTGGAATCTTTCTAGCTACCAGTAATAGCTGAGTTTAAATGAAACAGAGTTAATATTTTTTTTTCTTTTTTGGTGTTTGGCTATGAGCTCATGTTGTTCTTCTTGGATATTACAGGAGAATTACATAGAATCTAGCTTGTGGTAAAATACTCACAGTCTGCTGTTTTTAGTAATAAGGCTAATGGTAACAAGCTTTGGGGGTACATTCTGGCCTAATTATTGCAATCCATGTAATAGCAAACAAATCAATTTATCAAATCCTAATTATTCTTATATACTGTAGGGATTCCTAGTTTGTTTTTGTGCTGCCCTCACATAATGCTATTCCAGCAGCAACTCCTAGCTTTGTGACAAGTGGTGCTTTGTGGGTAGGATGGGGCCATGCAGCTCTGCAAAATCCTGCTGGGAACAATATTTTAAGGACAAGGAGTGTAGAGGTGGCACGTGTCTCACTTGTCAGAAGATTTTGTGTTGAGTTTGTGGGAGTTTTGGAGCTGGTGGTGAAACAAACAATTTACGTTACAGGTGAGTGACTCTACTTTGACAAATTTTGATTAAATTAATTTTAAAGATAGAGCAGGACAACAGGCTGGTAAGACCTTCCAAGTATGACAGTAAAAGAGGAAGTTGTGATGTAGCCAATTATTGATGTTTATTCTGTTGCTCACTAGAAAGTTTGCTTTTTAACTTAGCTGAACACCGGTTCTTACATGACCATTGTGATTTAAATACAAGAATTTGTATGTGGATATACTTCAGACTGAGTCTAATTTTTTTTTCTCCTGCTGGTGACCCTTTGCCTTTAGCACCAGCAGTACCTGACTGGTACATGAAAATCTGTGAAGAGCAACCAGGGCTCTTTGTGTTGACTAAGTCTGTTTTTAGCAGACCATCATGACTCCTGAACAGTGTCTCGTTATTATATCCAAGGGAGAACTATCCCCTCAAACTTGAATTTAAAACAACTCAGAACTAGGGATTTTGATTATAAATACTGCTTTATTCTGATGTAACTAGGAATTGGCCACACTAAGCTGTACTCCAATGCTCTGCCCAGGCTTCCCTCCCTGTGCCCCTCTCCATGGATGGCAAACTGATCCAGTAGCTTAGTTTCAGTGGCTTATCCCAAGAGGGAAGAATGCTTTGAGAACTTGGGCAGTTTGAGCAGGAGAGAGATTGGAATCCTAAATTCACCATCCAGTCTTCCAAGTTCAGCCGTTCCTGAGAGTGACACCGGTGGGTGAGGTCTCATCCAGGGAGCACTTGCATTCCAGCGTTACACAGGGCACACAGCAAGGGCCCTTACATGGTTAGGACAAAAGCTTTATAGTGCTTATTACCACGGTATTGGGCAATTGCCGTGCTTAACCATGTGGACCATAGACACTGGCCCAGTACTGAGTCTGAATAACTACAAACACAATGATGGAAAACAAAAAGCTATTTCCGGAATCAGAGAATTGTTAGCGTTGGAAGGGACCTCTGGAGATCATCCAGTCCAACCCCCCTGCCAAGGCAGGGTCACCTAGAGCAGGTAATACAGAAATGCGTCCAGGTGGGTTTTGAACGAATCCAGAGGGAGACTCCAGGACCTCCCTGTTCAGCCTGTTCCATTAGTTTAGCTAATACAGCTGCTGCTAAAAACTGGAACTGAGGTTCAGCTCATCTCCTAAAATGGCAGCATCCCGATGTCAGTGCAGAGGAGCACACTGTCCAGTCCGCTGCCCACGAGCCCGCCGCGGCACCCACCCGGAC
>NW_008237239.1:9580532-9616492 GCF_000691975.1 Corvus brachyrhynchos | reverse complement strand
GGGAGGGAGCTCCCTCCGAGCGGCCGCTGGCAAGCGAATGTGAGGGGTCAGTGGTGCTTCTCGGTGACCAAAACAAAGGGAGGGAGGCAGCTGGCCGGTCGGCGGCGAGGCCGGGGGTTGCAGCGGTGAGGAGCCATCAGCCTCGCGCCAGCTGGATTTTCATCTTCTCCTTTAAGGATATTGTCCGAGTAGGCTGCGTTCGCTCGAGTGCGAAGAGAGCAGCAGCACAAAGAGGTAGTGGTGCTCGTTGGTAACTTTGTTTGGGGGGGTTTGTGGTTTTTGTTTCTTTTTTTTTGTTTGTTTGTTTGGGGTGGGGTTTTTTTGTTGTTGTGGGTTTTTGTTTTTTTGGTTTTTTTGTTTTTTTGTTTTTTTCTGCAACGCCTCACCTCTTTAATTTCTGTCAGCCATGACGATTTGAATGTGCACGGTAGGGCTTTAGTCTGCTAAAGTGTGGTAACTGTTGCTGGCTGAAAGCATGTGCAGTAATGCATTTTGATTTTTTTGGTATTGAATTCTGTGGAAAGAATGGGCTGATACCTCTTTTAGTGAAAGAGAACAATATGGGTCTGTGCTGGATGTTCTGGACACTGATATTAGTGTTGAAATACGAGGGGTTGTCATTCATCCATGAAGTATCAGGGTGCTATTAGAAGTCGAGGGCCTGCATAATTAAGTGAAAGGTTCTGCCAGGAAAGCAGTGTAGCCTTATGGTGGTTTCTAGAATTTGTGATAGACCCAGCTTATCATAACTTTAAAGGTCAAACGTAGTAATGGATGATGACATGGTTTTCTCCTGATTTAGAGTAAGGGAATGTGATCAGTGATATACACTCAAACTGCCAAAAGTGTGGGATGGTAACAAAACAGTTTCACTGTTGTTTTTTTTTTTTCTTTTGATCTCTAGTCAGGTTGGTAAAAGTTAACCTGGTAACGTTTGCCCCTTTTTTTGAGAGCTCAAATTACATTTAATTTGAAAAAAAATGAGATTAAAAGAGAGGGGGGGAAAGTTTAGTTTCTGTATTATTAGAATACAGGTTAGTGAGTTCATAGCTTTTCATTTAAAGGAGAATAAGGGAAAACAAAGATTGAGAGTATGAAAGGAGATGCATAATATAGTGAAAATGAGAAGGGTCTTTGCAAGGAGGTACAATCTGTGAAATGTAAATCTGTACTGAGAGTATAATGTTTTCTGCAGTTAACCCTTATTTGGTCAAGTACAGGTGTGTGGCTTCTCAACAAATTGCCTTTTCTGTTCTGGAAAGAAGTTTAAATCAGATGTAGATGCTTCTCATATGACTTAATATGGCTAGTCAGCAGTGAGTATATGTATTTTTTAATAGGTGAAAGAGACATGTATTGGTAGTTAGCATGAAGTTATGTTTGTCCCTCCCTGCACCAGAAGATCAGGTAAAATTTATTGGAAGAGTAGCTGTAACAAATGAGTTCCAGTTAATTCCTAGTAGACAGTGGACTTCTGTATTCCCTGGAGATGGATGTGAAGTAATGTAGAGGCACTAAGGCATATTTTGTGCTCCTCACGTGAGTTGTGGAGGAGGAAGCTTGGAGATGTGACTAGAAGCCAATATGAATCTTCTCTTAGTTCGTGAATTGACCGCATATTTTGTGCAACTGGCCGCTGGCCTTGCTGCAGACTTGGTTTCACCTTCTTTACAGGCCTTCCTTGCTGGAAATGGAGGGGAAGTGTGTCTTTGAGCAAAACACAACAGGAGAAGAATTGTAAAACCACAGGTATTGCTGGAGATGTAATCTCCATGGAGGAGTGAAATCAAGAAGCTTAACTTTCTTTGAGAGAAGGAGAACTAATGATGAGAGCATTCCTGATGGGTCTGGACATACTTCATTCACTATCTATCTTCAAGGATAATACTACTTTACTTATGTTTCAGATCTACTTGTTTTTTTAATTCTGTGGAATGCTTATGAAGGTTGCTGTTCTCGTAGACTAACCTTAAAGAAGAAAACTTACCATTCTGGGGTTTTGGTCAGCTCTGAAATAATTTTTCTTCCCCACTTCTTCTAGAGCAAGTCAGCATGTTGTCTGTTATCTCTTTAATTGCTGGGATGTGTGCTCATACTCCCGCAGGTGTGTTGCTGCATGTACTGGAGTTGGGTACTGCAGAAACCCAAGAGGCAGTTGCTGTATTCACAGACGTGCTTAGGATACAATTAAGGGAAATTCTGATTGAAAAGGTGTCCCGTGACCTGGTACCGTTGTTTTCTCCCTGTACCTTCTGCCTCTTCTTGTACAAACACGTGATTGATCCCAAACAAATGGCTCTTGCGATACATGTCTGCCCTGTCCTATTTCCCTGCATACTAAATATGTAGAGAAATATGTTATTCTGTAATGATGTTTTAAACTGTAATGCTTTCACTATTTATATCAAATGGAATTAAACCACTTATTTAAAATTTCTTGAGGGAGAATGTGAGCAAGTAAAAACAAAATTACAAATGATTATAGTATTATGAACATGGGAGTACATTTATCCTGGCGACTACCTCTTTTTAACAGTATGGATCAATCATATTAAGGACAGTCATATTTCACAGGGTCAGAGAACAAAACCACAGTATTCTATCTAGATGCTAACAAGTTTTGTGGAGAAGGAAATAGTCGCTTCCCCTCAGTCTTCTGGCTAAACTTCTTTCTGATATGCAACAGACCCATAGATGTAACTGCTAGTCAGATGAATAGGCTGTGAGGCCTCACGTAGTTTTTATTACCAATTTTTTATTTCTTAGAAGCAAAATTTATTACTTTTGTCAGGTAATGTGATGTATATACTTCTGAAAGCATGGATCTACTTAAAAAACTCACTAATGAAAGGATATTCTGGGATAACTGGAGTGTTCCTTAAAAAGTCTGACCAGACAGAAGAATTCAGAGAAAAAAAATCATAGCCAAAAGGTAAGGCCCTTTGAAAGAATTAAAACCCTTGCCAAAGCCAACCACCCTATTGGGGTAGTAATGTATTATGTGAAATCACATTTGATTGTCATGGGTAGTATTAGGGTTGACTGGGTAAAGCTGAGAATAAGCAAGTTACAATTTTCATATCATATTGACAAGGAGCGGCTTATACAGAATAGTTACCCTGAAATCATTGGTAGGACAAAGTTGTTCTGCTTTAAATGCTATTTTAACTTCTATCCAGGGTGGATTTGTTAAACTTTGCTCGAGTGGCCTATGAATTGGCTTGCTGCACATTTGAACAAATGTGAACTTGACTCATGTAGGCCCATCAGACCAGACTGCTTTCAAGAGCACCAAGGAAACTGTGTGATGTTCTTGTAGGGCTCTTCCTTACTATTCCAAGTTGTGGAGAACAGAGCTAATCTGTAATGATTAGAGAATAGTAAATGTTACAGCCATCTTTGGAAAGGGCTAAGAGTTCAACTAACCACAGGCTGGTTAGCTTCACTTTGGTCATTAGGGAAGTCATGAAGTCTTCCTGGAGGATGTCTCTGGATGCATGGAAAGGCGATGACTAGTAACAGTCACCAAAGATATAAACCATGGCCTGAACAACCTGACCACCTTCTGTGTTAAAAATGGCAGGGTTTTTAACATGGGGAGAACCTCGTCTAACCTCAGTTTCAGCAAGGCTGAAGGAAGAGATTGAACATGAACTTCATGAAATTCAACAGATAAGAAAGCAAAGTCCTGCATCTGAAGAAGGAACCCCAGGCTAAGATTGGCTGGGGATCTGACAGAAAGCAGAATGCTAGCCGGCACTGTGTCCTGGGAGCTAAGGCAAGTGGTATCCTGGGCTATATTAACAGAAGTAGAAGACTAAGGGGCAGTGGTAATTTCCTTCTACACAAAACTTGTTAGACAGCATCTAGATAGAATGCTGTATTTTCATGCTCCCACTGCAAGAGACAGCCAGCTAGGTGAGTTTGGTGTAGGACCACAAAGACAGTCAGGGACTGGAGCAGGTGCCCTATGAGAGGGGCCTTAGGGAGCTGGGTTCATTGAGCTTCAGGGAGACATAACTGCAGCCTTCCAGCTCCTATGAGAAAGTTAGTGTGATGCAATTAGTCTCTTCACAGCAGTTCATGGCAGGAGGACAAGAGGTAACTGTGCCTACATTGGAATAAGAGAGATTCTGGTGGGGGAGGGAACATCCCCACTCCCCGGGGTGGCAGCTCTGCAGTGGAACAGGGGCCCAGGGTGCTTTTGTGGCCACCTGGTTTGACCTCATGGTTAATGCTATGCTGAGCAGGAGTAGAGAGTTCCTGAGAACCTTTCTACTCTGAATTATTGTATTTTCTTAAATGCTTAAAACTGAAAGTAATTTTAATAATGTATTTCTTATCCCCCAATAATTACTCTCTACTTTTCTAGACTGAGGGATGCCTAGATTATGGTCCCTTTGCCCTTCTTTGGTACAGTTGGCTTTTGATTGTACTAGCATGCAAAATAGTGTAAAGATAAGGAGCTCCAAGTGTGTTTTGTAGATGTTGTATGGCACAGCACATTGGAAAAGCAATATTCATTTCAGTCTATGAAGTAGTGTAGAGGATAGACTATAAATCTGGATTTGTACTTTATCCTTTGCTTAATAGAAGTTAATGGCAATGTACTACTATAATGGCCTGTTTACATGTAATTGATTTTTTTCTTTTTTGTTTTTTGTTCAATCGACCTGTTCTGAAGTTTGGATCTGGGTTGGGGTGGAGGAAGTTAACTTAAGTTTGACTTGTCATCCTGCTAATTTTGACCTGCTAATTTCTGACCCAGCAGAATCTTTTTATTTGGGGGAGGAGAGTGTTTGCCACAGTGAACAGATAATGGTTGGTATGAGATCTCATAAATAGTGGAGAAGCTGAAAAGAAGAAATGTGGCTAGGATCCAGCATGTCTCCAGCTGTTAATGTAGGTACTAGATCCAAGTCACAGGCAATGTTGGAAACATGGCTTTAGCTTGGTTATGTGGAGCTGGGTAAACAAGCTAACATTATTACTCTCAGACAAGATTAATTTCCCTCTTCTGCTGTCTTCCAGCTGTGAGCACTTGGTTACCTGGCTTGTTTAGTCACCAGATCTCTTTGTACTTTGATTTGTTTTAAGTATCAGTCAGTGAATCCATAGTAAGGGAAAGAAAACTGAGTAGAAAGCTAATGGAGAAGGCAGCTGGTCATTCCAGAGCTGCTGGGAAGGAAGCAAGCTGCTGTATTGGGTAAGCCATGTGTGAAACTGCGGTCAGTTTTGTGTGTTCTGAGCCCTTGCTAGACCTCCACTCCCCTCATTCCATGTGAATGTTAACTGTCCTGTTTTAAGGAGAGAAGAACAGGCTGCTGGTAGTTCAGTTTTCTCTAATAAAGGATAATAAAAGGCTAGTTTGCAACTTCAGACCAAAAAAAATTGTTATTAATTAGCAATACCATCATACTTCTGGAACTTGAAGTGATTATCTCTAGTTATCATAAGTCCTATCACTATATTTTCCTTTCCTGTGTGATACCGCATTTCCAGTTTTGAGATAGATCCTAAACCTCTGTGAGTTGTCTTAGTAGAATGCTCTGTGTGTGATTTCTAGTCTGAATTCCCTTTTGATAAATCTTTAAAGTCATCATCCCTTCACTGTGATGTCTATTTACCAGGAATAAATGAGCTCTTTGTCCCACATTGAGTTTTCTCAGTGTATTAAAATTTTCTCTTAGTATTCTTTGGGCACTTTGTTGTTAAAACTTAGTTTCTGGAAACATTAAAGATACTATCTGTGCTCATAGGGTAGCTATCGCCTGTTACCATTGCAGCATTTATGAGTCAGGTGGTCCTTCTCAAAAAGTTTCCTGAAAGTGAATGGATTGTCAGTGAACCTGACTACAGTTCAGTCATGCAGTCTGGCAGTGCCAGCTGAGGGAGTTTTTGTCCTAAGCTGCTTGTTTGCGTTTATTCAGTTGTGCTTACAAACCATTCTGTGAAGCAGATCAGTGAACTGAGATGGCTGGGGAAAAAAAAAGCCAAACCTGTCCAAGGGAGCTTTTCTTAACAGAAGTTTTTTCATAGCAGTTGTTGAGACTGAAGGAGTACAGTAGTATGAATGATCTTAAGAAAAATTTGACACTTGGAAACAAGAATGTTCAGTCTTTTTGATCCTCCAGCCTCTTTGCATCTTTTCCCCCAGCTTTTCCCACTTCTTCCTTCAGTAGGATTGCTATAGAGGAGTAGAGGCACTAAATGGACACCAAAATTTACTAACTGCTAGTAAAGAGGTTAGAGTTACAAGCAAGTCAAAACAAACAAATTTAATTTTAATAAATAAAATGCTAGGCATAGTAACTGCTTATGGTTCATAAATCTGACTCATTTAGGTAGTTTACTTTGGGAGGCAGTTTGCCATTTCTGTTGACAATTACAATCTTCTGCTTCTGCAACATATTATAAACTAATTCATTAAGTAGATGAATATAAGGTATTCTTCTGTCTGTCTTGCTTGAGAAGACTTCAAGGTGAAAAATTGGTGAGCATTTTCGGTACTTCACGACATCAACTTCTCAAGAAAAGGTGGAAGTTCATTTCTATTTTCAAACTATATCAGTGTGCAGGCACATTTTACTGACTGCTACCACTAACTTCTGAAAGATTGTATGGGTATATAAGTACTTTTCTTTGTTTTTGCATTTTAAGTGCCAGAGTAAGAATACAGTATGACAAACTTAGTATTGAATAATAGATGTAAAGCCATACATTATGACATACAGCGTAGCTTGATTGTGCAAGTTAAATGAGGTAAGTTAGATCTTTATATTGGAAAGTATTTTTTGAAAGACAGTGCATCTGTTGGATATTGTGCAATTATAAGTTCTTGGAGAGAAATGTTTAAGATGGGGAAATTGTTATTTCAAGGTTACTAATTTTGTTGGTAACTATAAATAGTACAGTAGGAAGGTGCTGTGTAACTTTAGGGAAGACTGGAAAGCAAGTTTCTAGGCAATATGGAACCTTAAACTTCTTGCTTGCCAATTTTGAAATTCAGTTTGCCTTTTAACTTCCAGCAAGAGTTTTATTTTAATGGTAGGTGTGACTTTTTGGCATTCCACTACAACAGATAGAGCTGTGACAAGACAGATGGGCAAGTTAGTAACATTTTATGCATGTAGCTTTTACGCTGGTCTGCACCACATTTCTTGTGCGGTAGTTCCAGAGGATACTTCAGAGACACCTACTGTAAGTAACTTACGTCCTGCTCATTAAAGTCAACTTGTTAAAACAGTAGCTCTTCCTACTTAATCTCAGTCAAAAACACTGAGGGAATGTTTCCCTGGAGAGAAACTTCCTATCCATGTGGAAAGCAACTGTTAAGCTACTGTCAGCCTATTGTGGTAACTAGCCCTATTTTCAGTCTCTGAGATAAACCATAAACTGCCTCAGCAGGAGCTGCTTTCGTGAGCTGTTTAGTCGTCACTTCTGCACTGCCATCACTCACAAAGAGAGCAGTATGGACAATGGAGAAGTGTCTGGTTTATTGGCTCACATCTTTACTGTGTATCAAGCTTCCTCAGGGTCTGAAGCTGCTATTGTGAATTTATGTTGTTGTATAAGTAAATGTATAGATTCATTTAAGTGTTTTGTGCCAGAAAATTATGCACACTTTTTTTTTATGATTTCAATGGAGTTGTTAGACAAACTTTTGTACTTAAAAGAATGCTTTTGAAGACTATTTTGAGTATAAAGCTCGTAGTTGTTTTTTAAATGGCAGTCTGTACTGTTTATGATAAATGAATTTGTGTCTTTTTGTGTATTCAGTATGAGATCTTTCACACATTTTTTCAAGTACTGGAAAAGAAGAGCAAACATTCCTCCCTTGTAGCACAAATAGCTACCAATTTCTAGGCTAGCCTAGCCAGGTGAACCTAGCTTTTCCTAGGGTCTTAAACCCTAGAAAAACTTTGGAAAGAAAATTTTTGAACCTCTCTGAGAGTAGTTCTGTCAAAACAGTTGTAAACCAGATGTTAGTACTAAGAAAGCAGAAACTTAGTGTGCTGGGCTGCCGTGCTTTTACTCTATGATGGTAAACCTATTTTGAATGCTACATGTATCCTGTTCCATTTATCAGAGGTTAGAGAAGAGCTGAGGAAAAGCAGCAGTAACTTGAATCAGCTTTTGTGTAAGAAGCAGCAGAATTGGTAAGATTTTTTATCTGGGAAATCTGGCTGGGTGGTGGGTCTGAACACTGTTACTGCACCATGAAGAGAGAAGATGGGAAATGACAGTTTAATTTTCTGATGCAGTGATGAAGGATGTCAGATGAAGTGACAAGGTGCCAGCTGTGAAACAAGCCAAAGGTTTTTGTTTGTTCCTCTGGTCTTCCCTAGTTACCCATCTGAATATTTTTGTATTTGGGATCAAGCAGGACTTAAATTGGTGACCCAGTTGTGCATGAGGATGCCAGAGGCCCATTATAGCTACTCTTACTGCCATATCATTGTTTAATGTCACACTGATTATAAATATCTTAAAGCAGCTGATTTTCTTGTGCCTAACCTTCCTGGTTTAAACTGTTTAATATGATACTTTAAGCCATTACCTTTCCAGTTTTACTGTCATATTAAATGGGAATAGTAAATTCTTTAGAGAGAAGATTGCTTTCTCTTTGAAGCTGTAGAGCAACTTCTTGAATATCTGTATAGCCGTTCTCAAACTCTATGGGACACTGATTAGTTTACTGCTTTTGCTGGTGCTTTGAGATTAATTCAAATGTTTCTGGTGCTGATAATATACCTAAGATATCTTGAGTGAGGTGAAACTGCTCTTCAATCCTATTTAATTCCCTGATCCCTAACTGTTTGCATCCTAGTTACACATACATGTAGTTTCTAGAAAAAATACATTTGGATATAAAAATGGTAGCTTTATTACATAGTCTCAAATTCTGGGTATTACTTATGAAGATTCTTCCTTGTGCACTGTCTGGTCTTGTTTTATAATTTTCTATATTTTGCTCTTTTAAGTGAAGCATAGTGTTTCACAGGTAGTCTGACATAAAAGCATGTTCACACTTACATATAAATAGACTATATATTGTGGAATATATGAGGAAAAATGCTTATTGATACAAATAACTCACGATTTTGGGTTTCATGTATGAAGAAATGTTGCAAGATCTGTTGTTTTTCCTTCCTTATTATTTTCCACTCTTATTCTAACAGAGAGGAAAATTTATTTTATATAAGAAATTTAACATGTAGAAAGTCATCCTGTGCTGTAAAGCTCTATAGCTATGCTTAGTGGCAAAGCATGATTCTGTGTTGGGCATACCTCAGTTAGTATTTACCTTCAGCCAGCATAATGCTTAACCTGTATTATCCCTACCAAGGTAATGCAGTTAGAATTGGCTTAGGACCTTTTTAGCTTCCTTGGAATTTTAGAAAACTGGCAGTGATTTGAGTTTTGCATAAGTAATCCTGTATTGAATGTTTTTGATCTGTTTTTCAATGCTTCTGGTGATTATGTGAAGAGTCTCTGAGCTAGGAAGTTTGTGTGTCCCCATTCTCGTTTACATTAGTTGATTTCATAGAATGCTTCTCTTTCTATAAACTTGTCCTTTTCAGATTTTGTACACTTGTATAGTAACAGAGGAACTGCTACTAAAGATGTGTAAAGTCAGAAAAGACGAGCAGGTCTTCCATTACCTGAGGTTCTAGAGTCAGTCATACTGGTATTTCCAACACATATTTCTTTTAACCTAATTCTGGTTACCTCTTCTCTTGCTTCCCTTCCTTTAGAGACTCTACAGCGGTGGGTAATTCACTGGTCCATAAGCGGTCTCCTTTACGTCGCAGCCATAAGAGCTCAGCATCTCTGACCAAGCTGTCATTACGTGATGGACAGAAAGCCAAAAAGCCACTTTGTAAATTTGAGGAAGGTCAGGATGTCCTAGCTAGATGGTCAGATGGCTTGTTTTATCTTGGAACTATCAAAAAGGTAAAGACACTTTTTAACTTCACTGGAGTTGTAAAGTATCACTTATTGTTGAAAATTGCAGTATTATTGTCTCGCTTATGTAGTATGAAATACATTCTTCTGTTTAGTACTTTTACTCATGGCTTCCTCTATATTTCTGTCTTTCAGATAAACAAACTGAAACAGAACTGCTTCATTATATTTGAAGACAGTTCCAAATCCTGGGTTCTCTGGAAGGACATACAAACAGGCAAGAGCTTCCATGAAGTAGTCATTGTTTAGATTACTGTATCTGTTAAAAACATGATTACATTATATTCTTTTATTCTAAAGAGTGGTATAATTTAATGTGATCCAGGATCAAAAATTAGGCAAGTAAGAAAAAAATATTTTCAAACAACTCTGTCGTTGAAGTTACTGTTTTGTTTTGGGTTGGGGTTTTTTATGTTTGTTTTCACATGTGTGGGGTGGAGAAGACTTCTAAAAATAATCACATTTGAGTTTGTTTAGATGGGGGTAGATTATGTTCTCTGCCTTAACAGAAAACTCCATTTACACCAAGTTTATGTTCTTTGTACTGTTTTCAGTTGAAACAACATGATGTGGAAAGAAACTAAAACCTGGTAAATCTTATGTTTGAACAGAGTTTTGGCTTCTAAAAATTTAAAAGTAACACCATAACTGTTGCAGATAAGAAACCATTACAGGTTTTAGAGTATTTGTGTGGTATAAAGAAATGTGTAGTTATCAAGTGAGGCACCTATTGTATAATACCTTTTTGGTTTTCAGACATTTTGATTGTAAATATTTTTTATAACCTAATGCTAATGAAGCATGGATGATAATTCCTTCTGAAAATCCATTACAATTTCCTCATTCTATAAAACCAGTGGAAATCTGCTCTGGTTCTTGTTGCTTCTTGATGTTTAAGCTGAACACTGTCTGCCTGAAGGAGAAGCTTTGTATTTGTAATAGCAAAAAATCAACTGCTTTATTTCTTGAAGCATGTGGAAAAAAAAAAAAAAAAAAAAAAACCAAAAAAAAACCTGTTCTCCTTCTGTATAGTGCTAGTTTATGATCTGATTCATTTATTCTAGCTATCAAAACTTAATGAATGAGTATGAGAAAATTTCAAGTTGATGACCCTTATGGGGTCCATCATTCCAACTCAGAATATTCTGTAATTAAGAAGCTTGTATTTTAATCAGCTGTTACATTGGTATGTGGTATAAATGGAGCAAGACATAGTTTTGTTTCCAGTTTGCAAACTTACTTTTTTCTCTTACCTCTATCTTAACTGTGTGTTTCTGTATGCTCGCAGATATGTGTAAGTAGTAGTAACAGTAGTAATGTTGGATGTTAAGGGTTTAAGGCTGCTTTGGCAGATCTGTCAAAAAGATATGCAAAGTGTGTACATACTTATGTGGAGAGAAACACAAAATAATATAAATACAAAAGATATATTAGTTGTCCAGATAGGTATTTTTAGCCTAAATTTACATTCTTTATTCAGTTACTGATTTTTTTATTGTTGATGTTGAGGAACCATGGACTGCATAGTCAGTAGGCAATATAAAGCCTATAAATATCTGATAGCTTATGATAAGTGATATAAATATTTGTAACACAGTCTGTACAAAGTGTCTGAATATGTTCTTACTAAGAAGTTTGGCTCTGTAACAATGTGTTTCTACAATGCATGCATCTGTAAGTGAAATTATGAAGAAGGCTATACATGTGGTAACTGTTCCAACTGCAGATGTAATCTGAAACAAATCACAATCTCGTCTTTGTCTAGGAGCCACTGAGAGTGGGGAAATGGTCTGTACAATATGTCAGGAAGAGTATTCAGAAGCACCAAATGAAATGGTTATATGTGATAAATGTGGGCAAGGTAACTAGATTTTTTTTCTGTTTACTGCATTTTAAAAGATGTTTTGATTTGTTTCACAAAGGAGGATATTTGCCCGGCTATGACTGACTGCTCAACTGATCTTAAATTTTGTAGCCCTTAGTGGCTATTAACAGCTCAGTGAAAGATGATAATCCATGTTAAAGTGACTAACACCTGTTCTGTAAGTCAAGATTATTTTTTTCTACTAAGAAAATTTAAAAGACCATTTTGAATGTGTTACCAATCTTTTTGTTCAGGTTTTTGGCATTTAATGATGGATAATGCCTTATAGTTGCATTGAAGTTATATATAGTTAATTCTGTGTAAGCTTCTTTTGTCATTTTAATAACAGTTTGGCTGATCATTTTTCATACAGGTTACCATCAGCTGTGTCACACACCAAATATTGATTCCAGTGTGATTGATTCAGATGATAAATGGCTCTGTCGACAGTGTGTCTTTGCAACAACAACAAAGGTGTGTTTCTAGAAAAGAAACGTTAATACATCTCATATTGCATCTTTGTTTTTGAAACTGAAACAATATAAAGATACGGCATTTTTTTCAGAGTTTTCTTTTAATCTTTGATCTGAATGCAAGTTTTGTATGTTGAGAAGTAATGCTGTTTTTAGAAATCGACAGTGTTTCACTTTTAAACAAACATGCTAGTATGAAAACATAAATGCACGTGAAAGTATTTGACTTGAAAGTTATGAAAACTTGTCTACAATCAAATTAAAAGCTTTGGAAGTTTCAGAAGTATAGTACGGTTTTTTGTAAACTGATGTAATTGTTTTGGCCCAGAGAGGTGGTGCGCTTAAGAAAGGACCAAATGCCAAAGCACTGCAAGTCATGAAACAAACGTTACCGTATAATGCAACAGACCTTGAGTGGGATGCAGGTCATAAAACCAATGTCCAGCAGTGTTACTGCTATTGTGGAGGACCTGGAGAGTAAGTAAATGGATTATATGTAAGAACTTTTCTCTAATGCATTTGCAAACTTTGACTCTTTTCTTGTAGACTTTCTTGTGAACTTGTTAGTTTCTGTTGTGTGTATGTGTTAGAAACTGGATGCAAAGTGGGATTTTGAATTCTATATACATTAAGTGTCTCACAGCGGGAAATTATTAATTTCTTAATTAATTTCTTTTCTTCTCCCATGAAATATTTTGGTTTGTTTTAATTTTGTCATGTGACCATCACAGATCATCACAGTACGTTCTATAATGAGCAAGAAATTTTTTTTTGTGTTGCTATTGTTGATGTGTTGAGTTTGGATGGAATTGTTTGTTAATAGTCTTGCAGTTCTAGGTGTTATTTTTCTGATGTTAACTCAGCTCTGTCATAAGTCACGAAGATACATGTACCTAGAGATTAGTTTACTAAATTTTGTTGGACTAGACAGCTGTCTGATTCTACCATAGCATCATATCCTGATTTTCAGTTGCTGGCAGGAGAAAGATGGTTTTTTTTCCTCTAATGGTGTTACAGAGTCCTTTGCTGGTTATTTTTTACAAGAAAGGCAAGAAGAGGATTTCTTAAGCAGATAGAGATGAGTACTCTGGTGTCAGCATGAATGAGTGAATGAATAAGGTAGTGTTGAAGTTTTGAGGTCAAGGCAAGTAAAGAGTCCCACAAAGAAGCCAAGTTTTTGAGTGTATAGACACAGGACAGAGCTCTAGTTTGAGAATTTTGAGACTTCAGCAAACATCACTGTCAGTTTTGCATGGTTCCTTTTCTCAAGGGAGAAGCTGAAAAAGGAAAAGGTGTAAACTATGAGGTTTCTTTTGAGGATTCAAGTAGTTGGATCCCCCAGAACAGATGTTTGTGACTTAATGCAGTTGTGTTGTGCTTTAGAAAATTACAAGGAAGCTAATCTGGTATGTCAGAAGGAGTTTGTATGGAGTTCCTGAATGCTTATTATTGAGAATTATAAGGTGTGGTTGTCAGAGTAAATTAAATGGTTTTTTCTCCTTAATTTAATAACTTAATTAATTATTTTACTAGGCTATCTTTTTCTTAGTCTGTCTTTTCTAGTAATTCATTATGGAAGTAAATGTTACTGAAATATCCCTAGAGATGAGTTTGTTTTATAAACTGTGAAAATCAGTTTGGGTCAAAAGATCTCTTCCTATTTAATTTAAACATAATGAAGAAAGAATTTTCAGTAACTTTTTAAACACATCTTGTTTTTCTCTCTGTTGTTGAAGCTGGTATCTAAAGATGTTGCAGTGCTGCAAATGTAAACAGTGGTTTCATGAGGCTTGTGTGCAGTGCCTCCAAAAGCCAATGCTTTTTGGTGACAGGTAAGAAAATTAAGCTGTACTTTATGGTTGTCTTTATTTAAAATGGGAGGGAAGTCTCACATACGAGCTTTTATTACAGCATCCATAACACCAGGAGTATTTTTCAAAAATGAGTTGTGTTTTGAGTAGTTTATAAACAAGACAGCCTGTGTTCAGGTGCCAGGAAAATACAGTTCTTCATCTCAGTTGAACGGGGGATGCAGTGGTGGGTGGTGGAGAGGTAACCAATGGAGAGTTGGATTCCAGCTGTTACTGACTTCACTTTGTGTGGAAATCCCTTATACCATAGGTGCTGGGAGATGGAATGCTTTAAAGCTGACCCCTTTAGTCGGCCTATTAGGATAAAGGCTCTCGAGTTCCTAGTGTGTAGGTGACTTATCTCTTACACAAACAGTGGACACCATGCTTGGAGTGGGCTGTTGGTGTTGGGTGTGCAACAGTTCCCCGCACTAACAGTGTAAGGCATTGGAGAGAGCTGGAGGCATACTTAGACTGAGGGGAACTCTACATCCTCTGTTCATGTGTGAGGAGTTAGGACAAAAAGAAATGAGAAAGTGCTGGTCTGTGCTTTTATTTTAAGAGGAACTTTGAGCACTTGCAGCAGATGAAAGAGGAAAACTGGAGAAGAGAATCAAAGAGTATTTAATTAATTATTTATTATGATTTTATATAGGAATTTTGCTGGAATGTTTGTATAAAGGAACTGAGTTAGGATGCAGGAATGTATGGGTCCTTAAAATGCATGTTTACGCTGGTGCACAGGTTTTTGCATTTGAGAGATTGTGCTGGGGACATTACAGAGCATCTTCATTGATACAGTCACACGCTGAGGGACTTTCTCAGGCAGAATGAAACAGTGGTAGCAGGATGAAATTGAAGAAGTACCTTGTATCTGGCCCAGTAGGTATCAGCACAGATTATAGAAGTTGCGAAAGTAAGAGAAGAAAGGGACTCACAAATACCACATGGCTGAGTTTTTCTAGCTTGCTTAATTTTCCTTTTTTTCATAATCAGAGTGTTAAAACACTGTGCGCGTGTGTGTATGGACACCCACAACCCAGGCACATGTACATATACATATGTATATATTTTTAGGTTTTATACGTTCATTTGCTCAGTTTGCAGTTCTGGACCAGAATACCTCAAACGTTTACCCTTGAGATGGTAAGTATGAATTTTTAAAAAAAAGGGTGAGTTGAATACATGCTTTGTTTTCCTTTTTGGTGTTTTGGTCCTCTTTGCTAAAAAGGAAGTCTACTTGTTAGCTTGAGCTGTTTCCCGAGTCATTCTTGCTGTATATCTGACCAGAAATAAGTTTCTTTCAGAGTTTATCCTTAACTGTAGAGATAATTTTGTGATTGCATGCTCTTGGGATTCATTCCTGGGATCATTCAGTGAAGTAACAAACAACTACTCACTTGTTGTATATGTGAAGATTGAGATACCAAAGTTAAGTATTTTTTGCACACTTAGGATCCTGCTGTATTATGTAAGCCAAACAAAGTGAGTACTAGAGTACACATCTTGATACATTTTGTAATAGTTTCCGTGAGGAGTCTTAATGGAACTAATCTGTAATAGAAATTATATCCAATGTTGCTAACAAACACATGGTGTTAATTTAGCAATTACCTTGCTAAATGTTAATTCACCAAAATACTTGCATGAATTCAGGACTGATACATTCAAGTATGAATTCAGACTTGCTTACATGTCCCATGGTCCAGACCAGTTTTGGAGTTCGAAAAAATACCATGACAATGAGAGGAGGCAGAAATGAAAGTGAGTTTCAAAACAGAAGGAATCATTTGAAGAGAAATTGCAGGAGGCTTCATGGTGTGTCTGGATTGAGTGTTTTTAAGTTGGGCTTTATGTTCCTCCAACTGTATCATGCTAATATCTTTTCTACTAAATTGTTTCAAAGGAAAGCAATTGGAAGAAATATACTTGTTTTCTCTGTTTTTTTTAATTCAAATATTCTAGGGTAGATATAGCACATCTATGCCTTTACAACCTAAGTGTTATTCATAAAAAGAAATATTTTGATTCGGAGCTTGAACTTATGGCCTACATTAATGAAAACTGGGATAGATTGCATCCTGGTGAGGTAAGTAGGTAGAATACCCTTTCTTGTTCTTAAATCACAGTGCATACACATGTCCTGAAAGTTAACAACCTATGAACTGTTTTACTCTGGATGTTAAATCCTTTAGTACCTTAAATCTGGTAATCCCAAATAATGAAAAAATTTTTAATTTCCTTGCAGAAATAGAATGGTTTTTAGGTGGTGTATATTTTTCTAAACTGTAAAATTTCTTCAAGTTATCTATGCAGCTAATTACTTGCATAGCAACTTTTCATTGCTTAACTGTTTATTCTGTTGCATATCTACCTTCTCCTTTAATTTCATAATTTTTTTTACTACTTTGATATTTTCATGTGCCTGGACCAGAAAATCTAAATGTAGAATTGAATGCAGAGTATATTGTGTATGAAGATGACAGTCAAAGTCTCTAAGGTGTAACACATTATGTGTTAAATACTGTATTCAAAAATTTCTTCTTTCCTTCCTAATTCATACAGTGGGGGTGGTCAGTTTGTGTCCAGGTCTAAAAATTGTTTTGATCCTTTTTCAGTTGGATTCAAAATGTTTTGGTTTAAGTTCATTACTATACTGGTTATTTTCCCAGCTATTTGATTACTGGGCATTTATCTTAGCATTAAAAGAAATCCATTTACTCAAGCAGATTCTCTTTATATTTAACTAAGAGGACCAGTGTTGATCTTTGTTTCTGCATAAGAGGTTAGATGCAAAAATTTATGATTTCAGTTCAGATTGGCATACTGCTAGTCGAGTAAGTGCTTTATTTTGTGCATGAAAATTGTTTAGGGTTTTGAAGGTTTTTTTAATACATGGCATATAGTGGGTTGAAGTTTTCTAATTATGAGAAAATCCTGCCTTTATACTTCTCTACACTAAATTCATTTATCTGTAGTCCATTTTTACTAGCACACACAATTTGAGAACCAAGTGTATGTTCGTGGTTTAAATGAGTAATTATTTTTCATAAATAATGGGAAATAGTCTAAACATATTTTAAACTCTCAGTTTCAGTAGTTTGTTAGAATGACAAGCATACACTAAAGCATTACTAAAAATTAGTGTCATGAATACATATCTGGTTTACTTTAGTATGTACGGCGTCTTTTACCTAAGTCATATAAAATCCATAAGTCTGTCATATCAAGTCTTGAGCCTTGATTAAAATAAGGCTGCACACAATGTAATTCTCACATCATCTTTTCAGTAGAATGAATGTTTTAGCTATCTTATTGTATAGCCTAATAAGTATGTAAGCTGTTTTTAATTTTGAATTTTGTTTTTCTTAGTATTGAGGGAAATGTAGAAGTAATTTGTTTGTTCATTTAATGTAATATTCTTTAACATAATTTCATGTCAGACTGGCTGGTCAGGGCAGTGGATGAGGAGAGTGAAGGTGTCATTAATTTGGAGCACACGTCATTTTGAAGAAGTTGAAAGGCTGCAGTCCTCTCTGTGCTCTTCCCCCTTCTGCTTTCAATCCATCCATGCTCAATCTGTGAAAAACATGCAACTAAGGGGGAGGAAGGAAAGGGCAGATCCAAAATAAATTAACTCACCTCTTTGTGTTGTTTTCAATTCTTTAATATTTCTACACCTTCAAGGAAACTGCTAGTTTGAAGTCTGAATGCTACGTTTTTGTAGGGCTAGATTTTGAATAAATTTATACAAGCTGTATTGAGGAAATTTCAAGATTTTATTCTGAAAAGATTTTAAATGTCTCTCATGAAGTTGGCAAAAATTATCTTGAAAAATCTGATTAACTTTGGTTAATTAGGGGAATGAGGGAAACAGAAATTAATCACAGAAATAATTGACATGTACCATATAATGATTTTAGGGATTTTGTAATCTCCTTAAATTGCCGCTGTTAGAAATTACACTTTAGTTTACTTCTCTACCTATTCATACTTGAGTAAGAGGAAAAGGGTTTTAGCTGTAGGTAAGATAGTGGTAAATGATGGAGTTATCAGACCTCCTAAGCCAGTAGTTTTTAACATGTTATTCTTTAGAATGCAATAAATACGTGGCAGTTTTCTCTAGTTTAGTGCTGTAGAGTTGCCAGACCTCTGGATAGCATATGGTGAACATGGAAAACAGGTTGTTACTTTCTTTAGCTAAAACCACTTGAATACCTTCCTTAGCTTTAGCAGTCAGGTAGACTGCCAGTCTTGCTCAAAATTGGTTAAAAGGTTGGGGTTCTTGAGTCTATTTACTCAATTATTTAGCTGTTAGCACATTGAATTCTTTTACCTTTTCTCTGTGTCTTGTTTGGTGAGAATTGTATTCTTTAGGAATTACCTGGTCATTGTTGGGTTTTTGTTGGGTTTCTTTGAGCTGCCAGTGTTGTACAGTCTGGTCTTTAATATTCGTATTAAAAGTGAAACTTAAACTGTTGTCGGCTCTATAATTAAAGGTAAATTTACAAGTTTTGGCATGGCAGCTGGAGATAATAGTCATTTTGCTGGAATTGAAAAGTAGATGTATAAATATAAATGTAAACAAACTTATTTTACATTCTGTTACATAAATGTTGTATCCATTTTATAGTTGCCACCATACTTGTTCTGCTTTTCTCTGTAATTCTTCATGCAATTTTTTCAGAGAGAAGATTCCATGTTTTGAAAGCTTGATAGGGACTAGTTATTTCAGGCTTTGGTGAAAGGAGGGAGGCTAGACTAGGCCTTAGCAAAAGGGGCATGAAAATAGACCTACTGGTTTGGGTTTTTTTAAAATTCTAATAATTTTTCTGTATGTTTTCCTTTTTTTTTTCCCCTTATCAAATTGAGTAATATAAAAAAATGGGAATTGGGTCCTGTGGCAGGATTTTGGTTAAAAATTATCATAAATAACTAAGTTCTTTTGTCAATACAGTTATCTTCTGTTTGCAATCTCAGTTAATTTGGGAGTACATACAGAAGTTTTTTTGTTAGGAGTCTCGGAAGGACAATCTAGTGTTACGTTCCCTCATTACACTAAATGTTTTCAAGGTATTATTCTTGTACTTCTTAAAAGTGAAACTCATTCAATGGTCTGGTCTTGGTCTTGGCATTAATTCTGTGGATGTAAATCACAGAATATATAGGATTATGATTAATATGCAACCACAGCATTTTAAGTACTTCACATTCAAATCTGTAGTTAAAATGACTCAGAGTAACTGGGATCTTTCTATTACTAAAGAATTTGACAGCTTAAATGACTTCTTAATACTTTACAGCTGGCAGACACACCAAAATCTGAAAGATATGAGCATGTCCTGGAGGCATTAAACGATTACAAGACTATGTAAGTTATTGGTACTTTTGGTTTTAAATGTTGGTTGCCTATTTAATCTGACTTAGGTTATAGTTTTTAATCTATGTAATGATCACTCTGGCTGTAGATAACGTTTTAAGTTTTAAATACTGTTTCTATTTCAAACTATAGCATCACGTGACTCTCTTGATTGGGACCCAGACTATGAGAAAAAATTGTTTTAACTTCCATCCTCTTTCCACTTCACATTCTGTTTTTGAGAGGGAGGATTGTGATAAGGTTAAAGAGGGGAGTAAAATAGTGTTTGAATGAATATTCTCTTTGCGTAGTTTTGTTTTGCATGTACACTGCTATTTTAAAAGTTGCTTTCCCTGGTATCAGAATTTTAACAATTAATTGAACATCATCTAGGTTTATGTCTGGAAAAGAAATAAAGAAAAAGAAGCATTTGTTTGGCTTGAGAATTCGAGTTCCTCCTGTGCCACCGAATGCTGCTTTAAAGGCTGATAAAGAACCAGAAGGAACTTCTCATGAGTTCAAAATTAAAGGCAGAAAGTCTTCTAAACCAATCCCTGATGTGAGGTAAAATAACCCAGTCATCCTAGCAGTGTTGTGGTTAATTGGGGCTACTTTGGGTATTTTTTGGTGCCTGCAAAAAAGGCCTTTTCTTTGTAGAATGGGGTTTTTAAAAAAATAATTGTAAAGGTGGATTACTTTTAGGAACAAGGTTTTAGGACAAATGTAGTTAACTTTCTATAAGGATTCTTATAAAAATATCGACATGAGGTTTAGCAGTAAGAAAATAGAAAATGTCTCAACTTTGCTGTCATTTGGGAAACAAAACCTTTTGCCTTACTGGATCTCTTAAGCAATAATTAACTAGAATTCTAAATAGACAGTATTCTGTGAAATAGTAGCTTGTATTGGTAAATGTGCCATCTTTTTCACTAAGAGTGATCATATGAATAAATTATATTTAACACTTGTTCATTCCTCTTCAACATTTGGGAATCAGTAATGTCCCTAGAAATACCTTGACTCTGTTGATGTTACTACAAAAACAAAACCACGTAGCTTTTTACCTGCAAATTTTGGTTTGCCAGAATCATCTCATTTAATACAATGTTTTAGAAATCAATATCTAATTGTATATTCATTGCCAAAGGAAAATATGTATTCAGTGAAAATTATCATCAATAATACAGAATAAAATACCAATTTTCTTCTAGGGAATTAAGTAATGGTATAGAAAGAAAGGGGAAAAAAAAATCAGTAGGTCGTCCACCTGGTCCCTATACAAGAAAAATGATTCACAAAACTCCAGAGTCATCTCCTCTGGTAAGGATATTTCTTCCCCCTTCCTCCCTTCCTTCTAACTGCATCATAAATGTTGAAGAAAAACATAACAAGTTAACATGAGTTTATATTCCCCCACTTGCTCTCAAATAAAATCAATTAAAAAATCAAGATTTAAGTTGAAGTACCTTTTTTTTCCCTGTAGGATAATGAACCAGTTCCGGTGATAGAGAACCCAGCCTTGGAATTACCCTGCACTGTTGGGTAAATTAAAAAAAATACCCCTCCCATAAAGCATTATAACACTATGTAATTTATATGTTTGCTTCTGAAAGGTCAGCTCAATTTTTGATATAAGATTATTTTTTTACGTGGCAAACCTGTTATCTTGCAAAACAGGAAATCTGATGGAACTGCACATTCATCCAATACCTCAGATGTGGAATCCACAGGTGCTGCCAGTATGAAAGAAACTACCTCATCTAGCATTTCCAGACATTATAGGTAACTATCCCGTTATGCTATCTGCTATAAAGATAAGATTTGTAGTGTATCAATTTTGATAAAATATTCTCAGAGTAGAGCTATAAATTGCGTGCGGAAATATAAAGAAATAGGATGAATGAAAATTAGTCTTTAATAGTTCTGCTTACAACTCACAGGGTGAAGATTTTTTGGTGCTCACTAACCATTGTTTTTGATGTAAAATAAGTGGCTAAGTTACATTTACTGAAAAGAATTAAACTGTGTAAACGTTTGCTGAGCTTAGTTTTCTACTAGTGGTCACAGAAGAACTGATGTGTACTCTGAATTAATTTTAGCAGCTTTTGTTTTTGTAGGTTTGTGTATTCATGTTATAAAATACTAAGTATGCTGTGATTTTTCTACAGTCAATAGAGCATGGAAAAGTTTTGGCACAGTCTTTATAAATAAATTATTAACTACAGTCAATCTTCCTGCAAGTAAATTGTTACTTGAACTTTTCCCCCTCTCAAGTTCAGCAAATATAAATTTCTCTTTTATTGAGGTACATGGATTCTACTGTTTTGTCTCCCCTTTCTGGTTCATGCTATTAAGTGCTTTCATGAGTAATTTTTGTATGCATTAGTGATATAAATAGTCAGTTTTTAAAAAGCTCATGTTTAATTTAGAGTTCTGAAATTGTTACCTAAGTGCCATACTTACAGTTACCTATCTGTGGGCAATAAGTATTTTATGAGTGAAAAACAACAAAAATTATTACATGAGTGGCATGGAAATAACTGATGATACAGCATACATTTTGAATTTCCTTGGAGTTAATGCTGTGGGTTTTTATTTTCAATAGTTTATCTGACTCGAGAAAAAGGACTCGTACAGGAAGAACTTGGCCTGCTGCAATACCACATTTGAGGAGGAGAGGCCGCTTTCCACGAAAAGCACTCCAGACTCAAAATTCAGAAATTGTAAAAGATGATGAGAGCAAGGAAGACTACCAGTATGATGAACTCAATACAGAGATACTTAACAACTTAGCAGATCAGGAGTTACAGCTCAATCATCTAAAGAACTCGATCACTAGTTACTTTGGTGCAGCAGGTAGAATAGCTTGTGGGGAAAAATACCGTGTGTTGGCTCGTCGGGTGACACTTGATGGAAAGGTGCAGTATCTTGTGGAGTGGGAAGGAGCAACTGCATCCTGACTGTAGGACTGAACATTATGTTCACTGCACTGTCATCTGTAAGTACAGTTCATAATGCAGAGCCACGAGAGAAATGGTCTTTAAATGTGTTTCTCAAAAAAAAAACAAAAAACAAAACCAGTTTAGCCTTAACATGTAATTGTTATCATTACAACTCTTGTGATAAAGACTTATCTTTTTAAAATCTGATCTGAGACTTTAAATTTTTTTATCTGAACATTGTTAGATTGTTTTAGGTTGGGATATTTTGGGTTACAATTGCTTAAAAATGTGCATGGTGTTTAAAAAAAGATGACATTCTCTAGAGAACATTCCATGGATACAGTTATTGTGATTTAGAGAAAATATTATGTAGATAGCACAAATATTTGAAAAATCTTGGTTTGTTTTCTTACCCAAATGTTTGCAGAAATGTATTTCTATTTCAATACTTTCTAGATTTCATAAGTGCAGTGTATATAATGCCTACTGAAGACTGTAAAATACTGAAGTTTTCTTTCAAACAAAGTGTAAAAAAAAAAAAAAAAAAAAAAAAAAAAAAGAAAAAATATATTGAGCCTGTAAATTGCTCTGTGACCAGACTTCATTGTCTTCTTAATATATTCTCTGTGTGTGTGCGTGTGCGCGTGTGTGCGTATATACAGAGGTGTATATGCACACACAGACCTGGGCGTGTATATAGATGTGTGATTGTGACCTATGCAATACAATTATGGGATCGGTCAGCTTCTGAGAATACATCCCATAATTCTTTTTTCAGGAATAGTTGCCAGTATTTACACAGCAGCATTTCTTCTCAGGCTTATTGGGTGCTGTTGCTTTTTATGTACTAAGGAAAAGTGTCCAACCAGTGCAGCATGTTCTGGCAATGGGTGCAGTCATTGATGTTTGTGTGCTCTACATTCCTTTATTTTCTGTTTGAATTAACCATTAAAAGATAATGCAGGATCTGAAGATTTTGAAATCAGTTCTACTGGAAATAACAATTTGAAAGTTCTTGTGGCACTCTGATTGTAAATTTCATGTCCCAGTTACAAAGTATGTTGACAGGAGTTGTGCAGGATTTCTACATATCTGTAGAAACAGTCATATTTTGATAAGTGTAGTATGAACGAAGTGTATTATTGCACAGGGTCAACAAATGTTGCCATTTGAAGTAACATTACTGAATTTATTACAACATTACCTCTTTTGTGTTTATAAAATGTACCAAGTTTTAAATTGATAAGATTATTTTACTTGTTAAAAAAAAGTCAAAAAGTCTCTTGCCAGTATTAGATGTTTTTTCTTTGTCTGCTACTTTTGAGGGGGTTTTAGCCAAAGAGTAAACAGAAGAATATTTTTACTTTGGTGGTTATTCACTGTACTGTATAAGGTTAGTTTTCTTACATGCTTACAGTTTGCCACCAAAATAAAATTCTGTAACATTAACAAGTGACAGAGTGGTTTAAAGTGTACTGCCTGAATTAGTACTTATTTATTCCATTACTTGGTTATTTGACTTTTTCTGCTCATCTTGAACATCTTGAAAAGGTGATCTTTTTTTTGTCACCTTATAGCCAAAGGAAGCAGAGAAAGCTTTTTATCCTGTGCTTGGCTTATGGCTGGCTGGGTTATATTAGCTTTATAAAAATGCTAATTACAAGCTCCCACTTCTGTTTACCTTCACTAAAATGTGTGGGTTTTTTCCTCACACCCTCAGCTATTAATTTAATGTTGCCTTGCCTATAGCTGCAATATTTTGATAACACAGCAACTTCATGTTAATTTTTGAATGTTTATATCTTGAGATAATGCAAAATGTAAAGCCTTTGTAACCTTACTCACACCATCTGTATTTGTCTTTATTGTTTCACTTTATCCAAGTCCTTTAATTCTAACTGAACACCAGCAGTATTTTTCATAAAGATTCATTTAATGATAAATATTGGAATGTACTTGGGGACTTTAGTGGGGGAGGTGTGGGGAGAAAATATTTGTCAAAGCTGTCCATAGACTTAACTATTGTGAATGTCATTTCATTTTATTATGGTGGTTGACTTAACTCTGATGTTCAGTTTGTATTTTTGGAATTGCTTTTTTCTTAGAATTAAAAGACCAACATTAAATGTGTGTATTTTTTGAGAGAGAAGAATGAGTTTTGATTCTGTACTCTTGTGAAGCACATATTTGGTGGCATCCTCTCATCCATCATTTCCCAATCTCTAGCTTTCCTGTTCCTGTCCTGGAGACACTTGCCCTGCACATAGACACTAACTGGTGTTCCAGCTATGGTTGAGGGATGCTTTGTTACAAGGTGTCATGTACTGGAAAATGCTGCAATAGTGCTGCTGAAGATAGAGCTAGAGTAGTAATTAAAGCACACCTACAAATGCCTTTCTCATTTTATGTGAATTTCATTGTATGTAGTAGTAGTGGTGTGTCTCAAGGAAAAAGACAAATGTTGCTGTATGTAATGATTTCATTTTGGTATAACTCGATCATTGTATGTATGCATGTGTGTAAATATATGTAATTCAACTTTGTTGTGGTCACTGATTTAGAACCATTTCTCTGTGTATGATATTTAATATTTTTCCATTATGTTTTATTTGTATTACAGTAGTGTTTAGGTAGGAGAAGTCTCTTGTGACAGTTCTAAAAATATAGGTATCGCATGAACAAGACAGCAAAGAAATAATGGCACAATACTGGTCAGAATTGTAAAATAAGCATCATAGCAAACTGTTTGTCAAATCATTGTTCTCAACAAAAACTTTTTTTATTTTGAAGAAAACTATGGTTTTTCTATGCATAACAGGCATTTTGAAAAATCTCTAAGCATGATACATGAAATGCAGGTCATTATTTTGATTTAACATGAAGACAAAAAAAGGCCTCGAAGGTGAAGAGGAGCACTTTATTGTCTAGGGAGAGGGGGCAAAGATAATTTAATAAACAGAAAAATGGTTTGTCTTTGGAACATCCTAAACATCCTACTAAAGTGATCTTTAGTGTTGTATTTTAAAAGGAAGTTGGTGAATTGGGATGGAACACTCCAAGGCTGACCATGGAGCAGTAGTCAGTGATAAGGATAAATTGGACAGAAGCATCAGTTCTGTGCACAGAGTGAAGAGGATGAGTCTTGCAAATGCTACACAGGTAATATGTTCAGGCATGTCTCTAGTTGCCTCATATCTGTCTGAATGAAAAATAACCCTCCAGTTAAGGGCATGATGGGAGAAAATTACATTTTGTACAAATAGCAAAAAGGGTTTAGGATGCTGTCATTCTGTCAATGTTGAACTTAAACTGATGGCTAAACACCCATATGGAGGTGTCATATCTATTGATACCCAAATTTAGTTAGAAAAACATATTAATGCATGGGTTAAACATGGGAGTTGTCAATGTTTTTAGAAAAGTTAGCTGTTGAGTATTTTTATTTTTTTTGTAATTTGGATCATCTATAGGTGAGGTGTAATGAAGACATGGGAAAAGAGTCTCCTTTGGAGTCCCTGAAGGAAGTTGGAGGGGGGAAACAACTGTCTTTTAGCAAAGATCGTGCAGGACGATAGAAAGTAAAGCAAAAGACCACTATAAGCTGTGCACAGTCTGAGAATGAGCTTGAAATTTGATGCTTTTGCTGTCTTTCAGTTTTATCATTCAGCAACAATGAAACAAGATTTTTGTATTGTCTTAGTGTTTTAGTATTTTGCATTTTTGAATCCCTTAATGTTCTCAATTAGCTCATCTCTGCTATTTTTTAAATCAGATTTGTACATATTTCATCATTGAAATCCATATACTGTAATACCAGCAGTTACTCTGGTTCTCACTAGTGCCAAAATACTTGCTTGCAGATACTAATTTTTCAAATACAGCTGTAGTTCATACCATTCTTTTCATATAATCTTTCTTCTAATCTGTTTACTGATACTATTTCACCAGTATGTGTTTTTCTTTCACTTGATCTAATTTATGTTTCCAGCTTCTCAATTTGACAATATTCCATTTGCTTCCCATTGTTAGCTACTTAGTGTTTGGCACTGATTGACTTCCATGTGGTTTAGGTTTCCTAGTCTTCTGTTTATTTAATGTTCAATACAGTACCTTCCAATCCTGATATCTGCAGTTTTACTCTTTAACAAGCTCATTTACTTCAAAACCTGCTTTAAAGCAGGAAGCTAATTGATAGTTCTGTCTTGCTCTAAATAAAGTTTTTTCTGTAAGCACCATTTCCAAGTCCTTCATTTGTGCTTTGCCATTCTCTAATGAATATTCACAAAACTTGGGTATTGTTGCATTCGCTTGTGTCAACATGTAGTGGGATGGTTACTGCTTTGCTATGTACATGTTTTCTCATTCATGAGCATTACTTACGTTGCCTACTTTGTTATTTGGTTCCTCTAATTTGGTATTCATAACTTCACAAATTGGTTGCATGCTAGCAGAGACCCAAAAGCACTAAGGGTAAATTTCTAGAGATCGTCAAGAATAGTTGGAAATTGTGGGAAAGGGAATTAATGAACAACTGGAAAGGTTTTAACTCCATTAAATCCTTCAGCATAGAAGAAAAGGACTTTAATTAGATGTTTAATTTTGGGTCCCTTAGCATAAGGTTGCAATGTATAGATATATGCTTCTGGAACTTTTCTTTTGGCAACTCAGTGCCTTCCTTATGCACCTGTATTCCAATTTAGCAGGTAGCAGATGGAGAGCAAGGAAGGATGTTTTACTTCCAGAAACTTGGTAAGTACCAAGGGAAGAAAGGAGTTTGGCAACAGTATGGGTTCCAAGTCTCATTAACTGTTGTAAACTATAGCACTAGACAGCATGAGAGATGTA
This sequence comes from Corvus brachyrhynchos, assembly GCF_000691975.1. Taxonomy (NCBI): domain Eukaryota; kingdom Metazoa; phylum Chordata; class Aves; order Passeriformes; family Corvidae; genus Corvus; species Corvus brachyrhynchos. Next base: position 9,589,190 of record NW_008237239.1, on the reverse strand, counting down.
ATTCAGATGCTTCTGGTGAAACTTCAGCAGTGTAGGTGTGCTTACTACTACTTCTGAGTTTATCATTATCTTATTTTTTTCATTATTCTATTACTATTTTATTATCTTTACCTTTGATAAAAATCAGGTTATGTTATATGAATTGTTGTTTTATACAAAACGGTATGTAGCTTTTGATTGCATTTTTAATTTCTGTAGTAATTTGTGTAAATTGTGTTTACTCACCTCTGTACCTCACTATTAATACAGCATTCCTCTTGTATGAATAGTGAATTTCTGTGAGGGAATACTGCTGGAGCCAGGGGGAGAGCATGGAAAAAGGAAAGGCTTAACTAAATAAGCCATTTCTGAGCAGTAACTAGGAGTTGTGTGTTTCCTGTCTACACCGCAAGTTGCTAAGTTCTCAAATGAAAGTGTCTCGAGGAGAATTGTTCTTTAAAACACAGGAACTGTTAGTTTTTAAAGACATCAGATATAGCTCAGGCTTTGTTTCAGGCTGTCTTAATTAAGTTCTGGGGCTAATGAGTCTTTAGAACAGATTGCCATATAAATTGAAAAAAAAAATACTCCAGAAAGGGGGAAAAAAAGTAATTAAGTAATTGCTGTGACTAACTGAGTAAAATTTTTAAAAATGTGGTCTTAACACTGTACCACATGGTCATGGACTGAGGATGCTGATGCAACCTGGCAAACAAGTGGAGTTAAACAAGGCCGTGCTGCACTGCTGAGCACGAGAAACATTGTGTCAATCTGAGGCACAAGGCTGTGCTGTGTTGTGTGTGCAAAGTGAAGGCAGAAGGTGTCATTTCTCATGGTGCACACTTGCAGAGATCAGGAAAAGAAACTTGCAGGTATTTCTCATGTCTGTGTCCAAAAATAGCTCTTGAGAGTTTTTACTGCTCATGTACTTTTCCAAGTCAAATCACTGTTCCTTCTACCACTAATTGCCCAATCTGATAATGTACCATTGGACCGTAATATTTTATGATCTATTTCATTGATTCAAAATGCAGCACAAAGGAAGTTCCCGTTTCAGTACTTGAACAATGTGGTTTGCAGACTTCCGGATAGGCCCCAGTGTCTCAGGAGTCTTACGAAATGGTAAACAAGCTCAGATTTGTCATGTGTGTTACTCAATTAACCTGAAAAAATGCTGCAATATTTTGAGCTTTATTGAGTATTATTTTATGAGTAATGCAAAACTATTACATGTGAATAACCAGGAGTAATTTATATTATGAGATTCTTAATTGTGAGCTTGATACTGTGATACAATTTCCTGTTGATATTTGCTGCTGAAATAGACAGTTAAATATTTTCTTTTTAAACGACCAGAAGCTGGTGTCTTTCTGATCTGATGCCTGTGCAAATCGTAAATTATTTGCACTGATAAAGTTGATTTTGGGTTACAGTGAATAAGAACAAAATTTGAATACTGCATGAAGAAGAAATGAAAAAGCTGCATTACTAAAACCAAAATTCTTGTTAGCTTAGCATCCTTGATCTTTTGCATCATTCAGTGGTAGAGAATTCTTCATTATAAAATGAACACAAACACAGGTTTAACTTGATTTATTGAAAATCTCAGTTTTGCATAATTATTCAACATCTGCAAGTCTTAAAACATTTAATTCTGAATAAAAAGTCCATTAAGAAAGAAAATGTAATTTATATTCTCCTTTGTAAATTTTATACAGTCAAAAGCAACCTACTCTTCAAAATCCAAATACAATGTTATTTAACTGTAAGTTTGAATGCCAAATCCTTCACCTATCATAAACATATTCCAGCTGCCAAAGTCAATGAACCTTTCTAGTTATTCCCTCTTTCATTTTCTAGTGGACCTTGAATGATGAGAAAATATAGTCAGAGCTCTTAGTTGCAAAACAATAATTTCTTCCAGATGAACTCTGGTGCCAGTTGTTGCATTTTCCTTCTACCAGCGATTGCTATTTATAATGGGAGACACCGAACTGCAGCAGTCCTGTGTCTTTGATCAGAGCAGGCTGCAGTCAGTAGCAGGTTAAACTGAGACACCAAATGGTTTGCCCCTGATGTATAACTACTGTCAGAGAGGCACAGCAGAGCAGCTTGGGAACTCAATCCCTTAAGGTGCCCTTGGAAAACTTGGCAGAGCTTATCTGTTGGAGTTGTAAGGTGAAACGAATCTAGTAGCTTGGAAAGCAGAGGTAGATATCTTAGTCACAGCTTCCCAGAGCTGGTTCAGCATTTTGCAGAGGGTGATGCAAGCAAAGATAACAATGTGGTATAGTGCTACTGGGAGATAGACAGGGAAATGGCAGGAAAACATTATTTGCTACTCTAGCTGAAACAATTATTTTTTCCTAGACATATTTCTGGGGTAAGAACAAAGCTTTCTACTTCCAGGCAGTTTAGAACAGAAAGCATCATATGGAAGTAAGATACACAAAACCTTAAAGGGTTACAGTCTTATTTTGGACACAGCTTTGCAGAAAGATGAAGTAGCTCAACAGCCTTTGGAGCCCTCTATAACAAGTTCTGTAATAATAATAATAATACTCTTGCTTATAAAAACTATTTAGAAATATTATTGCTAGGTCCTCTTCTCTGAAGTTGAAACTGAAGTGCTGTTTCTATGTTCTGTAGCCCTTGCTAGCATCTGCTTCATTTGAACAACGTATTTCTTCAATGCACCTATTGACCCTGTTTTTATTCATAAAACAGTATTTAATCACAAGGTCTCAAAGTTGCAACTCTGCCATTCATACAGATGACCCCACAACAGGCACAATACTACTACATATACTTTTTTTAAAACACTTCTTTAAAAGTGCTTTTAATAAAGTTTTTAAAAAACTCTTAGAATGAAATGTAGCTAACACATTTATACAAGAAATTGCAATGACTTGGCACATTGTGAAAATTACTTTGAACTACTAAAAAAAAGTTAACTCTCATGTACCAGGGGTTTTGGCAAAAACTTTATACCCTCACTACACTGTTAAAAGCCACCTCATCCAGATATTATCGATTTCTGATTTGATATTAGCTTTGCCTTAGTTAAGCGATACTACATATTCAGTTGATCATAAAACTCGAAGCCTGTACTTACTGCTCCTGTGATTTGTGCCTTAGTCATATGAACAGCTAGGTACAGAAACACTGGTTATATGAAGAGAGTGTACTTACACAGCTGAAAGACTTGTGAAGGTGAGCAAAAATGGAAAGCTTAGGTGAACAGCTTTGGTTTTACATGGCTGTGTAAGTCACCTGATTGTTACATTAGTCATAATTGTAATAAAAATAAAGTGGAAAATAAGAGGGATTTTGAGACTACAGCAATCAATGTTTCTTTTGGTATACCATGACAACCCCTGCCTTTATTAAAAGGAAAAAACATGAGAAATTAATTTTTAAAAAAATTAGCTATTACATGAGGTAAGAGTAACTAAGAATTTGCACATCATACTTCCAAGTGTGTCTGTGTTTGTTTGTATACCATGTAGTCACTTGTCTCATGTAACAGCCAAAAAGGAAAATAGGATCATGCAACTACAGGACAGAAAGATTTATGAACTGGAATTGTACCTATTTTCTCCAATTGTTTTTCAAGACTGACTCAATTTCACATTGATGGTGCTTTTTTTAAAGTGCTGATATTAGTCATCTGTTATAAAAGGAGATCTCATGTTCTTACATAGTTAGCCCAGTGTTTCTCCATGATGCCAAAGAACAGAAACAAAGGATTTTTAAAAACATATAGCTTTGAAGAAAAATGACAGTAACTACCAATCCTGTAAACTTAGGCACATATGTAAATTCATTCAGTATTTAACAGCAACTAAACCAATGTCTGTTACTACTTAAACTTTTATGTGAAAATTAAAAAAATGACAGTTATATTAACATTACTTTGCATATGCACCAAGTGTGCTATGCATAAGGTAGGCATTAACAATCATTAACAAATCCTACAAGTACAAAAAAATAGTAGCGTTTGGAAAAATGGGAGAGCTTGGGAGGATGCATTATCTTTTTGTTTTAAAAAAAACAACAACCCACCACAAAAAACAAAAACCCCAAACACAAACAAGACCAGCACCATCACATCCAAAAAGCCCAATGTGAATTGAAAACCTGATTTTTACTGTCTGTTCAATAGAATCTGAAAGGTCTTTATTTTCTTTACCGTAGTTTATTGCTCCCCTCCTCCCCCAGACCTGTTATATTGTTACGATCATAATATGAACATTAACGAATATTAAGTTCTACTTTTCCTCTTATCTTCAAAGAGACTTTTCAACATGTAAACCTGAACAGCTGATACCACCACCATTACTCCCAAGTTGACCATGGACCAGAAATTCACTCTGTCGAAGTTGCTTTCTTGTATGTTTCGGTCACGAGCCTCAAATGCTCTGAGCAGGGTCTGAATTTGGACACTTTTGCTTAATCTGGCTTTGACACTGTTGATGGATTCCTGGTAAGTAACAAAAGAGTATTTTTAGAAAAAAAAAGAACGCCTGAATTAAGTGGATAGCTTGCAGCACATACAAAATTATTAACACTTTATTACCACCTGTAATTTAATTTCTTAACAAGTGAAGAGTTAATTTCATTTTAAAATGTACACCTCATCAATTTTCATTAATTTGTCTAGCCTGTTTATTGTGTGTCACCTGAAAAGACTTAATTTATGTAACATTAGTATTCTCTAGTAATTTTGGTTTTTCTCTTTTATATGTAGGGAGGTAAGAGAGAAATCAAACCTATCTGGACAAATAAAAAGCAGTGAATACTGCAGAACTAGTCTCAAACCAAATTATGTAGTAGCAAGCAAATGTAAAGTTTTTTCTGCCACATAATAAAATTAAGGAGCTTTTGAATGCAAATCACCATCAGGCCTGTATCTGTAGCAAAAGAAAAGTACAATAATGTTACATTCCTGTCTGCTTCTGGTGTTTCTACTGTAGTGGCCATAAACTACTGCTTCAACCTTGATACAAAAGCAGAGTTTAGACAATAAATTTTGAATAGGACAAGCAGAGGTCCTACAAAGGACATAAAGTGTTACCCTTGGAACTAGAGGAAGTACATGAATGCTCCAGTCATGATGATGGCAGCTCAAGATCCGCACCTTATTCTGCACTAAGTAAACACCTGACCCTGTGATCTCTTGAAGTTTCATCCACCACATAATAGATACTAACAACATAAAAGCTGTTCTCATGAAGTGCTGAATTATGTTCTTGATATAATTATGGATCCTAAAGTAACTTTTAGTGAGAAGAGTAACATTTGCAGTAAGAGGAGGCTAAGAATTAAAAAAAAAACCAAAACGATACGGTTAAACCCAGCAGTAACATTTTCTCTGTTTCGTATTTAACAAAAATATTTCAAAATAGCTATTTTGGGGAGCCAAATAATTTTATGATGATAAAGTTCATTGTTACACAATAAGGAACATCAACATGACACAAAAGCTTTAAAAATAAGACACAATTCCCTATTTTCAACAGAAAAGGTGTTTTCATTAAGGAATTAAACTACTAAGTGTTTATGTTAGTCCTCATAGAGCTTGCAGGGAAAGTAATACTTGGCTAAGTAAACAATGGGATCAAATACTAATGTTAACTTTACAAAAACAACCTACTTTATAAGATTTTCAAGGCTCTCAAAGAGAAGTTCTGCATTTCTTTTTCTTTTGGAAGAGATACCAGTATGTAAACAAGTGTCTATCAAATCCATTCAAGTATTTTTTGTGGTTAGTGTGAGAGGGATTTTCTTCACAACTCCACATATAAACTTCACTTTTTTAAAGTGTCTTGATTAACATTTTTAAAGATCTGGTCAGCTTTTCAGATTCTGTATTTGATTTTATTATTATTTAAATGTGTATCATACACCTACAAAAGATTTTAAACATTATTTTGTTATTTAAAAATCTGCATTGTGTTTATGGCAATAAATAATACACTGTAATTTTCTACATGATGTATTCAGTGTGTGCAGATGTTGGGATTTTGAGTTGGTTTTTTTTTAAGATACCTATTGTCTGTAGCTCTGATCAAACAAACAATAGCTCACCGCATCCTACCAAGCAGTAAGAACAGTGGTACTGGAGAACCAAGCAATCCTTTGCTTCTAGAGTAATCTCAATATTGAATGATCATAAAGAGAGTAAGAGCTTTGACTCAGCAGTAGTCTGAATCCTACATCGAATAGGGTCAGAATACAGTTTAAGTAAACATAACCTCTCATACAACGTCTCCAAAGATTAACCTGTAGTTTATGCAAATTAACTTTCATTCTGTTTATTAGTTTGAAAAGGTGTAATAAAATTTGGGGGCAAAAAACCTAACAGAGTATTGTCTAATTTACTGAAGATAGAAACAGCAATCCATACTTCTGCAAAGATGCGATAAAGAGACTAACACAGTGTACCTTATTTTTAAATGTTGATAAAAATTACGCAGTAATTCCAACTACATCATTGGGACTAAGTAATACTTTAATGGTCAAAGTATTAATTTCATTGCTGCTAGGAAAGAATGTCCCATTTTAGCAGTAGGAAGAAAAGAAGCTGAATTGGAAAGCAAGTGACTGAGAGCTAGCCAGTTTCTTCTTGCTGATGAAGGGCCTATTCTGAAAAGATCTTCAAGTTTCGTTGTGTAAACAAGAGATCCATGGTGGTAGACTTCCTGTATTAGTAAAAGCAATATATGGAACTGGAATACATTCCAGGATGATGCATCAGACAGAGGCAGAATGGCTACATGACGCTGAGTTTTTTTCCAAATGCTCTTACAATGAAGAGAATTAAACATAAAATACTAACCAGAATATCTTCCAATTTCATGTCTAGGAGATCTGTGCCTGTAACATACTTCTTCCAGTCTTCCTCATCTTGTCCATCTTCTCCCATATTGTCCAGGATCAATTCAAAGAAAATCACCTTTTCAGAAATGGTACTGAATGTGTTGTCAAAGCAGAACATGTAATCTCCATCTTCTGTTTCCACCCTGTGTAATTAAGCAAAATGTGATTAACTACACTTTCCGTGCTGGTTCTCAAAAAGTCAGTTTTTGTACACCTCTGTCTTAAAGACTGACAATCATGCACTTAGAAATAACCAGATCTTCTTTTTGTATAAAAATAAGAACTTTAAAGACACCTTACAGATTACACAGTCACAACAAAACAATCCCACTGACTCTCAAGGCTCAAAATGATGAAGACAGCAGCTTGCTTTCATTTCTTTTCAGGGATTTTGAATCATTGTTAATTATTACCAAAAAATACACAGCAAGTGTAATTCTTATACTGTATAGTAAAATTGCAGCAAATATTACATGTTTTGACAAAAGGACTGGAAAAATAGGGGACTTTTTAGCTTGTTATTTGTATGAATGAAATGATCTTTGGTACTAGATATGGAGACCTTTTTCAACTGCATAATAATTATTTTTATCCATTGAACATTAACATCTATCATTAAAACAAAAGTACCCTTCACTTCATGGTACAATCCATGTAAAAAGCATTCAGTGTCTATAAAAAGAAAATTGTTGTTCTCAAACTGTCCTATTAGAAAGTCTTTTGTAATACTAAGGAATAAAAAGTAGTCAACCTTCATTTTAGTTGTATTTGCCAAAGAAACCAGAAAAGTTCTTTATGTAACACTTCTGAGTTTGAAGATTTTAAACTTACGTATGAACTCCATCTGATTTTCTTTCATCAAAAACTAGAGTTTCACCTTTCGGGGACAGCAGATGAAAATCAACATCTAATCCTGCTCCATCCAGAACCTGTGAAACAAACAAAAATAACCAACCTCCGACCAGTGGAATTCCTGTTTGCACTGCTGACAGAAACATTTTTAGGGAAGGCAAACGTTTGTAGGTAAGGGAACAGACAAATAAGGAATCTGAAAGAATAATCTATCTGGATGAGCCAACACCAAGTTAACTGGAAACAGATCAAAACACGGCTCGACCTAAAAGCATTTTAGCAATTTTGGAATCTTAAACTAAATGTGATCTAAACCTGCAAGGCTGGGCTTTTATTGAACCTTTCCCTAATTACGTTTAAGAATGCATGCAGTTTTATCAACAGGCAGGGTTAAACAACCTGTAAAAATACCAACAACAGATGTCTAAATCTAGCACTTCTATGGCAGATGTCATTGACTGGTAAGTACCTGCACTACTCCCATTTCAGTGGCAGAAATGTTTTAACAAGTCACTTTCCTGTACATACGTGTTACACATACTTGAACATTATGTGCTGTCCCCCCTAAGACATCTTTGTTGGGTGAATTAACAGTGTTGAAAACTGGACCAAACCTCTTACGCCGATCAAAGCTGTACCACAAGTCCTTCCCACCTTTTGATACGCATTTAAGGTCTGAATTCTGCCAGGGCATTCTCTTTTCCCAAAGGTAGGAGGAATTGAAGGCATTTAGCTTCTTAAGTTCTCAGGGAGTGTCTACAGCATTACAAAAGGTGTGTTGCTTTAACTGTATAACACAGCTACAGTTGTATCACCACACCTACTGTGTTGTAGAAATTCTTTATAGGGAAGGTAGTAACTGCATAAGGGGGTGGAGAGGGATCATTTTTATGACATTACTTAAGTCCATGCTAGGGGAATTTTTTGTTTGCTTGTTTTCCAGTC
>NW_008237239.1:9579301-9580497 GCF_000691975.1 Corvus brachyrhynchos | reverse complement strand
GACACTGAAGACTTACAAAAATAAAAAAAAATGGATAAAGGACAAGGAAAATTACTAGCTAACAGCTGATCAAATTAAAAACCATATATAGTGACGTATCTTTAGGGGTATGCTCCAGTCTAAACACCCAGAAAAGAACCTTTATATTTGCATAGTGTTTACCTTATTTCTTTGGAGAGTGACCTGCATCCTATGTTAAATACTCCTATGCCTTAGCCACTAACATAATTAAGTACAAAATAAATCTATTTGCAATAATATACAGAGCTCCTTTTCTACACATTGAAATAGAAAGATGAATCATTACTGTTAACAGTAGTGCTAAGAAATTTATGCCTGAGTAGAAATAAGTTACGTGTATAATGTTATACACATTAGCCCTTTCTAAAATAATGTCTTTATTTAGCTTATGATCAAACTAAAATCCTATTCTGTGCAAAATAAACTTCTGTTTGGCTTAGACAGGCCTCTGAACAAAGCTTCAACACCTCTGTCTTTCATTCTTTTTCAGTTCTGCATGTAACAGTATTAGAAATAATCAGGAATTTCAGCTTTATCTTTCCATTGAGAAACAGAAGGGAAAAACAGATGGAGGTTTTTAGACAGATCCTGGCCAGCCTAGAGGCACAGTAGTAGTAGGGTGGGAAAATATTCAGTGCAGCTTCCCTCACTGTACCTATTTTACTGTAGAAAAAGCTTTTGTTTTAAGGAGGAAAAAAAAAAGTCTGAGATTGAAACCTATCCCAGACATCTCTGGGAAACTCGACTCTTCCCAAGAAGGACATTGAAATCTTAATGATAGTCTGTTAAATTCGGCTGTTTCTGTAAAACTTTCATCATTGAGGTAAAAGGTGTTTAATATCAGCACGAAGATAGGCAAGTACGGGCTCTGTGCATCAGCACAACGTTCCTTACGCTTTAGAGCTACAACACAAGGTCACAACCGTGAACTTTCTACATTCAGCCCTTTTAAAGGATGGCAACTTGAGCTCTTCTAAAGCAGAAACAAAGAAGTGTCCCCAAACCACCAAAGAACGTATTAGAATAATTAAATAGGCAGGTAAGTTAATTTTTAACTCCCGAAGGCAGAACTTCTAAGAGCGCACAATTCCAGCGTGGCTTTGCGGGCGCTGCCGAGGCCGGCAGAGTCCCGGGCAGGGCTGGGCTGCCCGCGCCCGGGTGAGGCCGGGGGAGGC
>NW_008237239.1:9543639-9578669 GCF_000691975.1 Corvus brachyrhynchos | reverse complement strand
GCCCCTGGCGCTGGTGCTGCCCGTCCGCCCGGGCCCGGTTCGCTTTCGTCTCTCGTTGCGCTGGTCACGGGCAGCGAGGCAAGTTTTGCGCGTTCGCGTGTGCGCCGTTCGCTTCTCGGGCTCCCCGCCAGGTGCACGGGACTGCCAGATCTCTGGGATGCGCTGCGTGACAGATTTTTGGCAAATAATATATAGCAAGTTTTCCCGGTTTTCATATATGGCAAGTCATGAAGCTTTTTGTACTTCGTGAATGCATATAGAACTCCTCACAAAAGAGACAATTTGTTATTTTTATCTAGTGAACATGGGAAAGACTAGTGTGTGAAATGTACGTCTACATTTGGAAATTCAGTATTCTCTTTATTGTATTTTTTTCTCCTTTCCTTTTTTTAATCTTTGCAAATAGTCTTTATGCACATTTAACAGTGTTTTAATATTAAATATTACTTTAGCCTTATGCATGTTACCAATGGAATGTAGTATGTGGACTTGCTCTAAAAGTGGTGCTGACGAAGAGCTGCTCGCAAATGTACAGTCGTTACAGAATCAGCTGAGGAGAACTGAAAAAAACCTACAAACTGTAGAGAAAGAGCTTTCCAGGTATGAGCGTGTCTGGGAGTGAGAGCCTTCTGTCTCTTGTAGTGTGAATCTGCCTTATTCTGTGTGACAGATTACTGCAATTAGCTCCTTTTGTGCTTTTCATTTGACTAGTCTTTATGAGCAACCTAAAAAAGAAAAACGGAGTAGTGACTTTTTGCTCTCCCTTCAAACACTAGTACAAGTGAACATTACAGACACTGCTTCGATGAGGTGATAGACTCCCGTCTGGAGGACTTTGAACAGCTGAATTACAACTGTCAAGGCTTTTCCAGCTGTAAGAAGAATTCTGGTAGAGCATCTCACCAGGATTTTCAAAGAAAATCCAAAGTAAATATTTCTCTTCATTACTTCTTTTTAGAACTTTGGCTTTCTATTCTTTGCTATGTTTTTGAACATTTTTTGGCTGCTGGGCTTGGAGTAGATACACTGTAGCATCGGACAATGATACCAAGTGAGTCCTCTTAAGCATAGTATCATTTGAGTACATTTCTTCTGCTAAGTTTCTGCTCCCACCTTTCAGTACTTGAGGCTTGTGAGAAAGATGGGGGCAGGTCCTGTTGCTGTAGGACAAGGGGTAATGATTTTAAACTGATTTAGATTAGCTGTAACAAGATGTAATAAGTGTTTTACTTATGAGGGTGGCGCAACACAGGAACAGGTTGCCCAGAGCCGTAGTAGATCCTCCATCCCTAGAAACATTCAAGGTCAGGTTGGACAGGGCTCTGAGCAAGTTGATCTAGTTCAGGTTGTCCTTGCTCATTGCAAGGTGGTTGGAATAAATGACCTTTAAATTTCCCTTTCAACCCAAACTATTTATGATTCTATGACATATTTTTATGTCTAGTCTTACTCAAATGTATTTTTATGTCTAGTCTTACTCAGTATCCACAACTTTGGATAAAACTGTGGAAGAAAATGAACATCTTCAGGAGAAGTTGGATGCCCTTCATGAGCAAAATGCATCTTTGACTTCTCAGAACCACTGCCTAAAGAACAGAGTGGAAACAATGAACTTTGAATTGATGCAGTCAAAAGCAAAAGTATGTATCTTTAGTGTATTCATCAAAGAGAAACACAAACCCCAAGACACCCAGTGACCATGATTTTTGAGTTTATAATTCCAAGCAGAATATGTTGGGTTTTGTCTTATCTTAATCTGTGTAATATGTAATATTTAGTATATATTTAATATTCAGTATTAACCTTGCACTGAATACTTTGGAATCTATTTCTCCGTGGGCAAAACAACTATATTAATTATGAATTCCATCTGTTTATGTTCCAAAGTTTAGTCTAAAGACAGTAAGCCACAAAATAAAAAATACACTATGAAAGAAAATAGTTCAGTAGTGTATTTAGTACTGTACATTCATGTGTCTGAGCTACATAGACATTAATGGGAACAATAATGGCACAGTAGTCATTTGTCTAGGAAACGAAAATAGTTGATCTCTCAGGTTGGATTAATATTGCTATTTTGAAAAAAGTGAAGGTGAGTTAGAAGGGAATATTGTATCTAATAAATCATTACTGATTTAGTGTACACTTGTCTGTACAGGTTTATTTCAGGACAACTATGTTCTTTTATTTGGTTTATATATAATATTATATAGCTATGCTTAGTGCATTTCGTTTGAGAAATGTTATCTCCAAAACAGTACAAATAAATAGATAAACAAAATGTTTGACTGCCTGGCACTGAAAGAAGAAATATTTGAATATAAACTTTTGGGGCAAAGCAAGAGACAAGATCAACCTATAAAGAAATAATTTTGCTAGACATCATGTCACACTGGAACTGGAAGGAATGTTAAACGAGCAGAAAATTGGACTTTATGAACAAACATAATTTACAGTAAGGTTAAGAGCGCTGTCATTCAGTAAGCAGATTGTTCTTATGTTTCTCACCTGTATATATGCAAATGTTAATGTAACTCCAAATATGTTTGTATTTCAGATTTCATATCTTGAGGCCGCTTTAGGTACACATTTAGTCAGCATTCCGAAGTTGAAGGAACAGATTGTAAATCTGGAAGCAGAAGTTTCAGCTCAAGATAAAATTCTGAAGTAATAAGTGTACTTTAAAACCATTATTTTATTGTTGCATCACTGCTAGTCCAATCTCTTTTTAGGGATGACTGGTACTGTGTGGGTCATGTAATCTGGGTCTTCAACTTCAGAGCCATTTATAGGAGGAGGGAGGTGGTTTAGCTTGTGCTGAATGTACTTCAAGAAACTGAGAAAAAATAATAAAGACTGGTAAAAGAAACCAGTTTATAGTGTGTGCCGAATATGGATATGCCCTTGCAACTGGACAGAGTGATTGTTTGCTACATGACCACATATATTCTCATGTAACAAGCATATGTATTTCTAAACATGACCGTGTTCTTTGTAATATAAAGGATTCTTTCTTCAGTAATACATCAATCAAGGCAAATGGCCAAATAAAGCTGATGTAAACACTGTTCAGAGGTGTCAGGAAGACATACCTGGTTGTCAACTTGCCATACAACCTCATGTTATGTAATATTCAATAAATATCTCAGTAGTCTGTCTTCAAAAAAAAAGTATAAATACTTATGTTAAATTTGTATTTTAGTGTTCTTTCCCAGTCACACCTCTTGGCAGAGTAAATATGATTTCTATGATCAGAGCTCATGACACAAAGACAGCTCTCTGGATCCTTGGCAGTTGTGACACCTGGTGCCTATTGACAAGTCTTAGACACCACTCCAGACTGCAGACATATTCCTGGGGAGTCTGGAGACTACGAGTGTTCCTAGTCTAGTTTTGAGAGTTACAGCATATTTGTCTAGCACTTCCTGAACATCATGTGTAGAAAAGAACAACAGAAATCTATTTTCTTTACAAAACGTTCTTATTTTTTTATTATGCTTTGTTTATTTGCTAGAGATGCAGAAGATAGACTAGATCAAAATCAGAAAACAGCAACGGAAAGAGAACACATGTTGCAAAGATATCAAAAGGGCTATAAAAATCTGAAAATGGAGTTAATTGAACAAAGCAAGCAAGGAAAGAGGTAACTAACTAATTTTATTAAATGAAGCCTAGAATAGTAGAGCATAAGTGTTTATTTCTATTGTTTGCTTTGTGGAATCAAATTGCTTTTCTGTTTTAAGGATGTTATTTTTAAAAAAAGGGGAAATTCTGTGGGAAGGTAATGATTATTTAAATAGACACATTTAAAATCTTGAAATTAGCTGGTAGTTGCAGGCTGATAGCACAAAGTAGTAACCAGTTTATCAGCTGTTATTTTTTTTTCTTCAGAATGGATGTATTACAGTGGAAAGCTTCAGTGTCCAGAATATATTTTTCCTGAATTATTTTTGTCTTTGTCTTGCAAGAACCTGCAGTGTATGCTCAGTACTTGGTATTCAGCAATATTCCTTGGTGTGAGGAAAGTGATAAAAGCACAACTCAATCAAGAGAGCATTTTTATGTTATCCTTAATCTTACCTGTCCATATGGTACTGTTGAAAAGGGTGCTGTAATTCCATCTCAATCCCCATTTCCCTCTCCTATTGCCTCCTTTGGCCTAGTGGTTCCATCACCACTGGGAAGGCTAGGGAATTTGACTATTGGAAGTTGCTATAAACACTCTTATCACCTCCAAAATGTGATTTTAAAGGAGTGGAATAAATAAAAGGATCCCTACCTGCCCTATTAATTTAACTGCATTACCTGGGGCAAAAATTAACTGAATTAATGGCTTGGGAAAGCATTTCTTGAACCATTTAAATGCAAACTCTGTTTAACTTGTGCCTCTACCCATGAAATTACTTCTAACCTTCTTAGGGCAAGAAAACCTGAAATACTATAAGGCTTGCACTACTGGTTGAATAAATGTTTTGCTTTATGATTGCTGTTCATTCAGAGCATGTGGGAAACTAGCTGTACTTAGTTACTAGTTGCAAATGTAAATATTTTGGTACTTCAGAAAAGCTGAGCTTCTGCCAGGTGTTACAGGCAACATATGACGTTATGGTTAGTATTAATAATTATTATGGTTTACTTTTAATCATTAATTCCAACAACTTACTATTCTTTATCCAGGTAAACTGAAGTGCTTTAGACTAATGCTGGTTTTTTGTTCTGAAATGCTTTTATCCCATTCTCTGAATACTTTTGCCATCTTCAAATGGGCAGTGGTGGTGAGAGACACCGATCTGAGGGTTGGTTGTACTTTGATGAGGCACTGCCCTATCCCCACAACTCCCTTAGTGGAAGAGAGAAATGTTATGGAGCAGCAGCAATTCTTGTGTGCCTGTGTTGGCTGTCCTGAACAGACTGCATACCTGAGCTGTCCTGAGGTTACTCTGCCAGCTTCTTCCGTAATGAGTAATGATAGGGGAAGAGGCAGTGGCGTGGAATGATAGAGGCAAAAAGGTGGGAGTCTGGGTTGTTTCTTGGAAGACATTTTCATGTGATATCTGGGGCTTGGAAAGTTGGAAGAAGAAAGGAAGTACCTGGATTAATTACTGTAGTAGTTGTTTTTAGTAACTGGAGAAGATAGTTACATTAATAGCTGGAGTTTGTAGGTTTTAAAATTGGTTTGCATCTTTTGCTTGTTAGAGCACAACAGCAGAGAAATGAAGCTTTGTTAAATGTGGAGGAGCTGACAAGAGCTTTCACAAAGTATAAAGCAGAACTAACTGAAAAATTAGAAAAGGTGAGAGTTTTTTCTTCACTTGTATTTGCCATGGTATTAAGAATTTCATTCCAATAGGCCAGGCAGCTAATAGCAACAAGTTCATCAGTGAGTCAAGAGGTGGGACAGGGTAAGCAACTGTTTATGGTGATAAATTGTTATATAATTTTACACTGTCTTTGCATGGTCTGGATCTTTGGAGTTTGCATCTTTGGAGTATCCTAATACTGCTGCTGTTTCTTCTGTCTCCTGCTTGCCAGCTGGGAATTTTACATTTTAGAAATACAAGATCCTTTTAAAAGAATTATTTTTCTCCATATGTATAAGCTGTTCAATAAACCATGTGCTGAAGAAGAGCTAAGATGAAAAGGAATTCTTCTCCCAAAGTTCCAATGATCAAAATTGTCAATCCTTACTGCCTTGTGGGAGGAGAAAATACAGTTAGCTCTTACAGAGAATTTTTTTTTATTAGACTTCTTTCCTTGTGGAACAGGGTTGCCAACCACAAATATTTGTGGTGGCTGGTGAGGCTACGTTGCAAGGGACAAAGAGAGTCCACTGGTGGGACAAGTTCCTGGTACCAAAAGAACCTCCTCAGGTTAGGGTGACCAGAAAGGCTTCTCCCAGGATGCATTGTTCTGCTTCCCTGGTTGACCCGTGGCCCCTCCACCCCCTTGCTACCTTATATGTTTCATGTCCCAAAAAGTTCTCCCCATTGGTTCCCCCCATTGGCCTTTGCCCCTCGCCACTCCCCCAGAGTTTCCCCATGGGTCCCCATTCCCCAGTCCTGCCTGTGTACTGCCCCCGTGCCCCCAGATCATTGGTCCCTGGTGCTCGGCTCGCTCCGGTACTTAAACCTGGACCCTCCATTGTTTCTTGTCTTCGCTTCTTGACTCCTTCACGGTGTGAATGCAATAAACCTCTGTTCATGGAATTCAGTGCAGAGACCCTTCCCGCCTCTTTGCCATCGACCGTATTGCTGAAGCTGCCCGTGCGTTTGTGTGTGCACGCGTGTGCGAGTGTGTGGCTGATCCTGCCGAGCGGCTGTGCTAACGAGACGCTCTCGGAACAGCGCAGCACCTCGCGCTCTGCCACAGAAGCCGCGGAGCCCGGGTTAGCGATAAATATGCCCTAAAATACTCAGTTAATTTTTTCCTAAATGACAGAAAAATTTCTTTGCCTCTCTACTCTTCACAATAGTGAGCAATAGTGTTATCTACTAACTTACCAGCAAGAGCATAGCGTTTATAATAATTCTTTTAAAAATAGCCTCTTGACCATGGAAGCTTAGTTTATTGCTGTACAGTGATGAAAAAAAATTGCTTTTTAAGGCTAAAGCTGAAGACGAGGTATTGGGAAAACGTTTAATTAATTGTGAAAAAGAAAAAGAGGAGTTGAATGAAAAGTGTATCAGCTACAGAAAGGATCTAGACATCCTAGAGGAGCAACTAAGGTAACACAAAGGCTTTTAAAAATTCTTTACACAGTTATTATAGAAGAAATTGCATGTTGCAGATGTCACTGTGAATATGCTACTCAATTCATGTAGTTCAAACCAATACATTTCTACCTATTTTCTGTAACTAATTTTTAAACACTTTAATCCCACCTGCTGCCACTCATTCCCAGTAAGAAGCTCCCCACCAAGCCTTCTGGGACACAGATTCCCTGGGTCGCTGGCTGCTCCTGACGGCTCTGTGGCTGCTCTGGTTTGCTCTGTAGCTGTGCTCTGCCCGTGGGGTGCTCATGCACCTGCCAGTGAGCAGCACCCAGGGAGTCCCCTTGCACTGCCAGCTGTGGGTCCCTGCCTCTTGCATATCATGTTGGCAGTCCCAGCTAGAATGAAGGATACTCTTGGCATCTGATGGGGAGGCCGCACTCAGGCCTCAGTGGAGGTTGTGATGCTGACTGCAGCTTATGGAACAGTCAAACTTGGTTTTGACTGCTCTCTGTCCCAACTCCCACTGTTAACACGTTGTTATGCTTGTATGTTTCATTTCAAGCTGAACCCCCCTTTTTTTCAGGAGTTCTTTGGTAATTCCCTCATTGCTTTAATGAGGGAAGACAACCATCAGCTGGTTGTCTTTAGAATTGTTAGGTTTGGACAAATACCTGCACAGATATTTTGGGGGTATTCAAATTTACATGCGTTGTCCACGCTCACATTCCTGTCTTAACTGTTGTTCTTTAGGCCATTTTGGCAGGAATGGGCAGTGTATGAGCACCCTTGCATTAGCTTGAGTCTCCTTAATAATTCTCTGCTTCTAATAATGAAAATCCTCTATGTTGAGCTGTATCTTTTTAATGTCTTTTTAGGCAATTAAAGGAAGAGAATCACAACACAAAAGAAGAAATTAAAACTCTAGAGGCAAAGAACACTGAAATGACATCAATGCTGAGTCAGTCTGATCAGAAGATCATCAAGCTTGAGAGTGAACTTTCTGAAAAAGAAATAGTACTTAAAGAGAAAAGTGCTCTAATAAGTGAAAATGAAGAGCTGAGAGCACTTACTGCACGGCAACATAACCACTTGAAATTATGTTGTCAAGAAATTGAGGATTCAAGGGAAGAGCTCAACATATTAGAAACCATTATTTCTCAGCTGTCTTTAAGTACATCTGAAGAGGTAGAGTAACTAACACAGTCTTAACAGTGTATTATGTTTTGAATAATTTTAAGGATCGACTTATCCAAACTTCTAACATCCTGGCATATGTCTTAAAAGTTATATACTGTCTTAAAAGTTATATGCCATATAACACATGAATTAAGGAGGCTGTGAAGCAATAAAAAGTTGATTTTTCATTGATCTTTGTTTTCTGTTAACTTATAGTTTAAATGGCACCATTTCAAACACCAGTTATGGAGTTCTTCAACAAAAGAAGCTACCTCTGAATCTTGTGGTGAATCAAGTAAACCTTTGATTGCAGACCTAAGGTATAACTTTCTGGTTACTGAACTATGGCAAGAATAGGCAGTTAATAAGGCGGTATTAGAACTAACGTGTAGAAAGAATGTTTAATAGTTGTCTCCTCTTTTATAATAGCATTAAACTGGCAATGAAAGAAGCAGAAAGTCAAAAGCCTTGTGCAAACTTAACCATCTGTACTGAAGCTGAGCATCTTTGTAATCGTAATGAACGACAAGAAAACAGCAGGTTGTGCCACCTGGAAATGGAGCCTGTCAAATTGATCAGAAATCCAGGAGGTAAGCTTGCTGAAATAGCTGTGCAGTTCTGTCCAATTAATCCACAGAACAGAAATGTTCTGGAGGGATTCAAGTTAGTTTTATAGCTGTTTTGAAACGTACCTCTGAGCTAACAGGTATGGTTTGGTTGAACCGGGAGCATTTTGCTGCCTTGGAAACTGTCATGTTCTCCAGACACAACATATTCCTTTCTTTTGCTACTTAAGTTGCTCATTCAGCAATAGCCAAGTTAGGAGTTGTGTTGAAATGGAACCATGTATTTTTTTCTTTATGCAGGTTGTGCTAAGGTCTCCATATTTTTATTGACTCTTTGTATCCTGCTGTCACAGTGTTTCTGTGATTGCTTCTGTCATTGCTGTTAGGACTGCTCCATGAAATTATGTCAGGGCACCTACATGACGATGCTGTCTTTGGTTTGTTTGTTTGTTTGTTTCTTGGAGTATTGTTGGGGTTTTTGTTGTTTGTTTTCATGAGTCTCTGCTTTCAGTTACATTATGGGTTTGCATGTTCTTTTATAAATTAATTTTTAATTTTTTTTTTCTACTTTGAGAGAGGAGAAAATGTCAACAGTTGGAACTTATAAGCAAACAATTTGAAAAGCTGAGGCAAAAATTCCAGAAAGAGATAAAAGAGTTACGCACTAAACTGACAAAAGCAGATGATGAGAATTCTGCTTTGAAGACCAGCATGGCTCAAAGAACCAGTCAGTTTCAAATCATACAGGAAGACCTATTGAAGAAGGCTTCAAAAACTAGTAGCTTAGAGAGAGAAGTAAGTTTTTAATGACACTGAAAAGAATATGCCACTTTTTCTTTAGTTCAGTAATCAAAGCTAGTGAAGACAATAGTTATGGAAAAACTGCAATTGCTATAATAATTTTAAAAATCTGATTAATTTGAGAAAATTTTAAACTAAACTTTTCAGCAAGCAGAAGGACTTAGATAGCAGCCTTGATTTTTTAATTCTCAGAAATACTGTTTTAAAGCTGGTGTAGTAGGTAGGCTTTTCTGCTACTAGTTTGATTTGTTATGTGGAAAATGTGCACAGTCTTGTTGGTTTGGTGTGGTTGAATTAACGGGTAATCTTAGGAAGTAGATGTTGAAGGAATTGTATTTTTCCTAATTAAATGCTAGTGTAGTTGCCAGAGATGAACTCCATTACCAGAGAGACACAAAAGAAAAAATTTAAGCTTCTGCTTTTCTCAGGGTGAATAAGTTAAATTGCTAATGTTTCCATTCTGGTGCTAATGGGTTTATAGAGTTCAGCTAATGGGATTTGCAGTATTTCCTAATAATGAATGTAAATGTTATAAATATGTAATAGCTATTTCACTGATAATTAATTGGATAAATTGTAGGTAAACTGTCCTGAATCTTTCTCTGTAAGTAATAAAAGATGATAGATCAACAAAATCAACCAAACAATTTATTAAAAATATTATAGTAGTAGCTAAATTGGAATCGGTGATAAGAAATTGTATACAAATATTTGAATAAACCTGAAGCAGTTGTCTACATGCTGTTTTGTGCCATATTTAATTTCAGATAAGAAAGAAATCTTCTCAACTTTCTGCACTTGAGAAACAGTTGGAAGAAAAGACTATTGCTTATTCCAGTGCTGCAGAAAGAAATGCTGAGTTGGAACAGGAACTCACGGTAAAATGTTCTCAGTGAGAAACTACATTTCTGTAACAAGACATAAAAGTTTAACTTAACAGTAGTATTCCCTGTATTCAAAATGTGTAGACTTTCAGATCTGCTAAATAATCAATGCAGATTTTAGGGAACACAGGTTTTAAAAACTGAATCTTGTTTGAAATAAAACATCTTTTATTCCCTGCCTTTGAATGTGGTAAGTTATTAATGAACATGCTGCCTTTTCCTTGTGGTCACACGTGCAATGAAGATCTGGCCCTGTAAAATTGCCTTTGGTTTCAGCGACATACATGTAGATTTGTAAATAAAAAAGTCTTCCAAATGGTGTTTTAAAGATTCCATCTATTCATATGAACACTGAATTTCTTTTTGTCAGAAGTTGTTATCTGTGCCATAGTCCATCTTGACAGACACCTTGTCTCTGTAGAGGCCGGATTTACTGACATTCTATACTTCTATTACAGCTGTGACATCCTCTGAGATGACACATGCTCTGTGTAACTTTAGTATTTTCTTTGTTGTTCCTTTATGAAATCTATAAACTAGATGATCAAATAAAACACCGCTTAATATCACAGCTAAATGTTTTTATTAAGTCCTTTTATTGTTGCTGCTTCCCAGGGTAAAAACAGACGCATTCATGAGCTGGAAACCACTATCAGTGAAGAACATGAGAAAATAACTTCTGCTTTTGAAAATGAAAAGTTGGTTCACTTTGAGCAGCACAAAGAATTGGAGAAACAGATTGACTTAGTAAGACCTTTATCATGTGGTACTATGTATGAGTGTTATACTTGGTAACTTTTTCCTATGTTTATTTGTCTTGTAATTTCGAGGCACATCCATTTAAAAAGTTATGTTAAGAAGCTCCTTCTTCTCCCTACATTCCCTGATTTTAGTACATTTTCCATCTAACTAGCTATACAACTTTCCCTCTGGAATATTCATATCCTGCTCAGCTGAAGAGAAATAAGGAGATAAGGAGTTAGGAAAAGTACTGTTGCTCTTTGCTCCAAACACCCAAAAAAAAAAAAAAAAAGTATAGCTTTAGTGCCTAGTGAATGGGTTTAAAGCACGACAGCTTCTAAAAATGTTCTCTTGTTGGCTGAACCTCGGCCAGTCTGAGTCATATGAGCATCTGCATTCAGGGAGAATTGTTGGTAGGTTTTTCAGTCTCTAGAGAAGAAGTCTGTTTCTCCATGTGATTAGAAATATAACTGTGATTATTCCTAGCTGTTCAAGAAACTTCTCATCTTTTACTAAGGAATGTATGCATGTCTTATTGTCTTGGCTGGTGACAGACAATTACACTCTGTCTGCCTTCATTCTCCTTCATTTGAAATATTAAGTGCTTGGGATTTCTTGATAGTTTTAAGACTGTGCAATACTGCCAATGGCAGGAATGTATTTAATTTTCATTATAAAGATGATGGGTGAATAGAACTGAATGACATATTTAGATGCACAAATTCTTATTAAAACAATAAATTATGATTTACTTACGGACAGCTTCGGACACAGCTGGGGAAGAAACATCAAGAATTCATTGAACAAGAGAAAATAATATCTGTTTTACAACAAGAGGTTATACATAAACAGCATCACATTGAGTCATTGGATGGGCTGTTAATAGGAAGCAGAGAGGTAAGGTTGGCTCTTGACTTTCTTTAAATGAAAATCAAACAAGTGACTAAAAATAATGAAAAGCATATCCTTAAATACATGGGAAAATTGGGGAAAATGAAAGATGTTTATGTTTTAGCTTCTTAATTCTTGTTTGAGTAATTGACTGAATCTAGTGTAGTCACCAGTTACTGCTACTACTGCTATATATTGTACAAATTTTAATGACCTTTCAGTATTTTCTGTCTTTATGCCTCTGGATTGCCCCTTGGGCTTTTCTCTCTAATGAAAGGAAAGAGATCTGGATAAAGAATGATTGCATCAATCCTGCACTAGGTGAAAAACCAAGAATGTTCTAGTACGATAATGTTTTATTCCTTTTAACAATGCCTGCTGCTGAAGAATATGAAGAGACATCTATCAGCAACCAAATTCACTTCAGAGTATCATGTACACAAATACATTATACAAGAACATGTATTTTAAATACACTGATCTGCAGGTTTTTCCTGATTCTGAATATAAGTTTTTATTAAATTACTGTTATTATATTAATGTAATATATTTTGTTCTCTTGAATAAAAATATCTGTAAAAACAGGAAATGGAAAATCAAAATGTCAAGAAAGATCAAGGCTTGAAGGTGCTGGAAAGTCAGTTAACAGAAGAAAAAATCAAAGTTAGTAAGCTCTTTGTAATTTTCAAGTAATAGTTTCAAGGTTTGCAGTAGTGGTGTATTTCCTTCTATCTTCTACAGAAAAACTGTCTCAGTAAATATTCCAGAAGTCATTTATCTGAAGTATTTCTTTTTTATCTGTTGTTTCATTTTGATTTGTTTTCTTTTTTTTAATTAAAAGAAGCATGATGAAACCTACAGTAAGAGCTTATGCAATGGATAATTGCTTTATGCAATTATTATAGTTACAAATAGGGCAAAGTTGTGCTTATTGTACTCCTAAAGTCCAACACTGTCTCACAGAGCTAATGTTATATATGCTTTTGGTCTATATATGGCATATATTTTAGATATATATGATACTATAATATTGGTCATGTTTTTAGCCATCTATACCTCTTCCTAGTGTTTACCTGATAAATATTTTCCGTGCAGCACTTGCAACGGGATTTTAATAAACCAGTGCTGTGTGGGGATTTACCCCAGTCAGGTTTCAAAGTATTAAATCTTCAGGATATCAGTAGGAGAAGATACTGGGGACTTTGCTGTTTTCATGCACTTTCTGAGCTTATGTTGGACCAATTTTCTATCCATGTGGTTTTATAGTATTTGGGATGTTTTCCAGAGATTTAAAATTAGGACACATTGTAATTTCTCTTCAAAAAGCTCTTGGATTAGCTGGGGACAGAGATATACAGTCCAGTATGGTTTAGAAAACTGGCAGTCTGATTGCAAAATTGAAAGCATTAGTCATGCTGCAGCTAAATTCAGCACAATTCTCATTGATGAGAAATCCTAGCACTGAAACTAAACAGTTAAGAAAGCTTAATTACTGTGCCTTAAGATCTCTGGGGGTTTGTTTGTTATAATTTTTATCAGTTCAAGGTTATAAGGTATTTTTTAGAGATTACTCAAACCCGAATGAACATTAAAAGTGTAAAATAGATTAGCAGTGGTGACACTGCTCAAAGGTCTTCCTTTCCCATTTGCTGAAACTCAGGCACTGTCTCCCAGTGCAGAAAGGGAAATCATGCTGCTTGGTAACTTCTTGAGAAGGATTCTATTAAGATCTGAGTGTTTTTTTTCAAAAACGTGTGTCAGCTCACCTATGATGATAATTCCAAATTTATTTATGCAGTTCTATATGTAATAAAACATGATGGATTCATTTTTGGTATTGACCATCTGTTTGCTTTTAAATTCTAGCTACTGACAAATGCTGGCATATCTTCTCATAACTGATTGTCTCACCTGATCTAAACACAATCTGAAGTATTGTAATTTTGAATTTCACAAATACTTTTAATTTTTGAAGACTATTTCAGTTTTAAAGTTTACTATAATCTTCCATGACTGTTTTATACTCCTACGATAAAAATGTAGCTTTTCTGATGTTTTACACAAAGATGCCTTCTAATACAATTTTTAGACTAGTTAGTACAAACCATGCCATGCAATTTTAAATAATCTATTGCATTCACCTAGGTACGACAACTTGAGTCAGCACTAAATCTATGTAAGGAAGAAGTTGCACTGTATTTGAGTCAGTCACAAGAAAATAAGGAGATGTTTGAAAAGCAGCTGAAAGAAAGGTCTGAAGAGGTAACAGTTGTTTTACAACTCTTCTGTACTCCAGAGAACACTTGTTATGATTGATTTAATCTAAAAGTTTGTGAAATAACAGCCAAAATTTGCAACAGGAACTGTGAATAGGAAGCAAGCTGGGAAAAGATTATACATTTTGTGAGAGTAAAGGGAGAAATCATAACTAAGAAACACTGGATAAGTTAAGAGAAAAGAAGCACTAAGATAAATGAATTGTTGAAAGAACTAGCAAAATCAGAATTATGTGAACAAAGCATTATCTTGGAAAAAATGGAGAGAGCACTATTGCAATTTAAATTTAAGTGCACATAATTGATTTGTTTTACAACTGTCTTAATGAGGAAGAAGTCCTGAGGATAAGAAAATGTTTACTTCAAGAACCTGAGTTTTATCATACTTTCCACTACTACATGAAAGCAAGAAAGAGTTAACTTTAAATATTAGAATGAATTTTTATTTGTGGGTGAACTAATTATATAGTAGGCTAATCACGTCAGTGCTGGCCTACCTGCTGAGAGAGGCTTTAGTCAAGTGGAGATTGCTAGACCCTGTACAGGCTTAACTTGATGGAAATTTGTGGTCTGTGTCACACATAAGCCTGTGATATTTACTGCTGCTTCCTAAGCCCTAAATTCTATTGTTCTTATACTGCATATGAAGGGACTGGATGCTGTGTGAAACATCAAGTGTAGCAAGCGAGGCTTTGTAATTATGACCACTATTTATGTTTTTCTAAATAAGTTCCAGTCACTACTTCTCTTCAGAGTGAACAGTTAGTCATTTATTTTTGATTTTTTTTTTTTAAGAACACTTCCCTTTTTTTTCTTTTTTTTTTTTGTTCCGTGGAACAGTTACTCCTGGCATTCACCACTGAGAAAACAGACTATTCAACATAAAACAAGTTAGGCACTCAAAATTCCCTTTTTTATTGGAATGACTATTGCCATATAGGCAGGAAGAAACAAAGAGGAGGACTGAGAACAAAATCTCAAGGGGAAAACAAGGACTTTCTGAGAAATAAAGAAGACTGGCAGAAAGAAAAGTAGTTCAGTAATTTAGAAACTAAAAATCGGTTATGTATGTTTTTAAAATACTGACAAGTTATAGTTAGAAAGCAAGAATCAAAACCTGGGGCTGAGAAGTTAGTACTTTCCTTGTTTTATTGAGCCCAACTCAGTGATGAATTATGAGAGGTCTGGTACGTACTTTTGAAACTGTAACGCAACTGAATTCAGACTCAAAAGTTTCATTGAGTCACAAGTGTGATTCTGTGCTCATGAAGAGAGAATAGCTGATGCAAGTACAAATAAAAATGTTTTATTGTAATGGAAAATAAATGTCTTTTCAGCTTCATTATTTACAGAAAGAAATAAAAATAAAAGGTCAGAATATTCAGGACATGAATGAACAATATATTCTCCTCCAACAAACTTTGCATCATTATCAGCAAATGTTACAGGAAGAAACTATTAGAAATGGGGACTTGGAAGATAATCAAATTAAACTTGAAAAACAGGTACAGTATGGTGAGAAGTGTCTACATATAGAGAGAAAATTAAATGCCTTATATATGTTTTCATAATACCTATAAAATCTGAATATTTCTTTGATAACTATTTGATAATTATTAACTAACTAACTAACTTTGATAATTATATATTAACTAGTTGATAATTATTATTTTAGATGTATCTAAAATAAAGAGTTTAGGGGCTTGTTTTATCTTAAGCCAGGTTCTGAGCCATCAAAAATTCTAGCTAGCATTAGAGTGGCTAGGTACTTGGAAAATCAAACCCTAGGCTGCAGTTAAGGAGAGGTGCATTTAAATTCAGAAAGTTGCATCTTGTTATATTTGCTAGAAACTATTAGTCTTTCAAATGTGCAGAGTTTTAGTCTTAAATTACATACAGACTATAAAGAAGTCTGTTGTGTAAAAACTCTCCCTATGTGAGTTGCAAGGCAAGGATGTGTATTTCTTTGGTATATAATTTTAAAGTACTCTTTAAATGCCATTTCAAATAGGTATTCAATTTGGAAAAAGAGCTTCAGAAGCAGAAAGCATGTGCAGAAAATGAGTTGAGAAAGGTGGAGGAGAAACTTCGCCTAGCTGCCCAAGAAGCAGATTTAAACAGACAGAAGGTGGATGAACTTAATTGTACAATCAGGTAGGTTTAGTGTAAGTGAGAGGTGTATTCTGCACACGACATATGGATCAGAAAGACTGCTATCTGAAATGGTCTTCAGCTGGGGGCTTGCACACTTCAGTCTCTCTGTGAGCACTGACTGCAAATCAGAAGGGAAACTTCTGACTAGCAGAGGCATGAGTTTCTGGAACAGTTTTCCAATGGAATTAATGCATGTCATGGCAACCTATTTAGCCTTAAGATAGCACTTCATAAAGCAGTTCAATTCATAAGCATGTCAACTTGCTTGTAATTGTAGACAGTACATTCTCCAGGAGCTTGCTAGTCTTACAGTATAGTTTTGATAACAAGAAAAGCCTACTTAACATGACTTTTATTTCTATTTTATTCACAAACACTTCTCTTAGAGCGTGTTGCTCTTGTTATTCCATGGTTCATTTTGTTCTGGTTGCTTCTATTAGACAGATTAAATTGGAGATGGATCAGTGCAAGAATGAACTTACTGGCTTGGAAAAAGAAGTAGTGCAATTAAAACGAGATGGTGAAAACAAGGCACTGCAGATAAATCAGTTGGATATCACTTTGGAAGAAGCAAGATCAGAGCTCAGTAAAAAGGCAAATGAGGGTAATTTGGCTATTTTGTTTCTCAGACTTCCTTTCATTAAATTATTCTGTATGTGTTAGACATTTTTCCTTCCCCCCCGTTTCATAATCAAGTACATGAGTCAAAAAATGATAATCTTTTTAAGCCCAAACAAAACCAAACCCAAATGAGCAACATTCACACAACCCAAAAAAATCACAAACATTTTTTAACATACTTTTGCAAATTCTCACTTTTGTGGTATATATCTTTACCCCAGGTGAAATGTATAAGTAGTTTCCTTGTAAATTGGTAATGCAGATTCTTAATGTGATAGTCAAATGAGACACTTAGATTTTATAAAAGCGTATGCTATTCACAAAAATGCAGCTCTTTGAAACAAACAGAAAACCCCACAAGTCTATGGAAATAACAAACTTTCCAATCCAACTTCTTCCATTTAGTTTAATTGTACCCTTGTTTTAAGCCAGAGAAATACAGGCAATTCTGCTTGCACTTTTCTTAGCACTACATATTCAGTTACTATATTGTCTCTGTACTGTCTCCTTGGCCAGATGTTTTTAGATATATCCTTATGTTTCAAGTCAATTGTTGATTATGAACTGAATAAAACTGGCAAATACTTAGGTACCATAAAATTTTTTTTGTAGTCACTGTTTTTCTAGATTGTCCTAAAAAATAGTGATACTGAAAATTTATTACAACCACAAGTACTACTAGGTAGTGCTGTTTCATAAAGACCTGGATGTACTGATGATTAAACATTCTCTTTTGTGGTGTGTGTGTAAAATAGTGATTGATTTAGAAGATAAGCTGCTTCAAACTGAGACTTGCCGCAGGGAAGCCTTACAGAAAATGTCAGAACTGGAATCTGCATTACAGAATGCCTGTGGAGAATTAAAGATCACTTTAACACAGCTTCAGGAATTGCAAGATGCATTACAGAATGCACAGTCCTCTCTGGAGGAGAAGAACATTGCTATCATGGATCTAATAACTGAGCTCAAGTAAGCTGGTATCTACCATCATGAAAACTTAGTTGTGTTAGCTATTCCTTGAGACTAGCAAGTAGTTTGGATGGGGTTTTTTAATGTTCTTAGCAGCTCTCTATAGTTTTTAGGTGGTTTGTGGCTATAAGATAACTTGATACTTGAGATCCCCAGCTCATTTTTAACTTCTAAAAGTGGTGCTGAATTCTTTTGGGGGAATTCTGTTTTAAAATCTGCCGAAGTTATTTTCTGAATCCTAAAGCTGTTAAGTAATCGTAAGAACAGTCAAATTGTCCAGTTTCCTTTCTGACCACAAATTAATTATACTTTTTTTTGTTAAAGAATCCTGATATAGCCAATTAAATAACTTGAATAATGAAAGTAATAGGAAATCCCCACCAGCACTATAGTTAACAGAATTATTCTACTTGGGTTTGTTTCCTTGCAATCAATTCACATTTAAGGTAATATGCTTTAAGTAAGTAATAGATCTCATGATTTTCAAGCTGGATACTTGAAGCTAAGCAACTGAATGTGCATTAAGCAACTAAACACATGAGAATTTCAGGTATTGCAAGGGTGAAATTGAAGACAAAAAGCAAGAACTCCTTCACATGGACCAAGCACTGAAAGAAAGGAATTGGGAGCT
Organism: Corvus brachyrhynchos; assembly: GCF_000691975.1. Classification (NCBI taxonomy): domain Eukaryota; kingdom Metazoa; phylum Chordata; class Aves; order Passeriformes; family Corvidae; genus Corvus; species Corvus brachyrhynchos. The sequence goes on along the minus strand of NW_008237239.1, from coordinate 9,560,246 downwards.
GAAACAAAGAGTAGCTCAGGTCAGATAATTTTTAAACATGATACTGACAATTATTCTTGTTATATAGTAGATAACTTATAAAAAGCCTGCTAGGTTTGGTTGCTTTGATGTATTGTCTCAAACTGTACTGGTTACTACAGCCACAGTGTCAACCTCAAACCAGTTGTATGTTGCTGAAGCCTTATGTACCAGGAAAATCAGAAGCCTGATGTTATAACCTGTCCCAAGATTCTTCATTAGTGATAAAGTTATGGGACAACTGTTCTCATCTTGATGTTTGCTACGAGGAAGGAAGATCTGTGCTGAAGGGTGCTTGGAGATGGTAGATCCCTTTCCTTGTTTGCACTGGAGCATATTTGATTCACATTAAAGCAGCCTCTAAATATGAAATGGTATTTTTGTTGTGAATGAATTTCTGTAGCTCATTTGAAATATTTTCAGTCTTTTGGTCTGGCTTCAGGACTTGATGCCCATCATGGGAAAATTCTGCTTCTGTCACTTATTATAAGCCTCTTACTGAAGGAGTTACCAGCCTTCGTATTCAAGAATATTTGAGGTTCAGAGAGAAGGAGGAGTGGGGATTTGAATAAATCTGTTTAAGGAACTGGCACTGTAAGGAGGCCAAATCTTGAAATACATTTTTGCCACAGTACCCTGTGACGTGCCCCAGGAATTCATCAAAGCATTTGATGAATTGATTTTTTTTTTTTTTTGGCAAAATTTGGCACTTCCTAACAGGGTGGATTAGTATAATAAACTAATCATATTTCTTTGAAAAGGAGGACTAGGCTTGCATTCTGTGTATATGAGGACCTAACATACTCAGCTATGGACTTTTTCCCAATTTTCCCCTTTTCTTTTTATGTTTGGCCACTATTTAAATGAAATACCTAGGATGTAGCATTGTATTGACTGCTGAGAGAATAGTCTTGAGGCTACAAAGGATTGATTTCATTCACTTTGCTCGCATAGTTTGTAATACTGCTTCTTAAAATCTTCATATTAGTTCAAAATAAAGTATTTCCTTTTCTTCCTTTTTTACCTCTAGATTACACAATTGGATATGACAGTTCATGAACATAAGGGAGAAATGGAGCAACAAATAATTCAATTACAGTGCAATTTAGAGAAGTCAGAGTTGGAAATTAAGGAATGCAATAAACAGGTAATTCTTGCTTAATTAAAAATACAGTTTCACTAAAAAAGGGCAGGTAATTCTATGAGAAAGTCTGGTCCTGGGACATAATAGCTGGCCAGATTTAATCTAGAAGATGAAAAGTCTTTTTTATTGTAGGGAGAGGGAAGGAAGTACCTAAATGATGTACCAGTAAAAATACTTTGTCAATTAAAACTATAAATTTTGCAAGGCTATAACAGTGCAGAAATGAAAACCTATTTTTTCACTTGTTATGATACAGCTCCCAAACTTCTCTTTTAGTAAAGGAAAATGTAGACAAAATAAAAAATTCCAGAGGAGTCAAAAGTCAATATCACTACTGACAATATTAGTGAGTTTTCTTTGTTTTGCACGTTTGATTTTTTTATAAAATTGCTCTGACTTTGGTAAAATATTGGTTCTGATTTAATTGCCTTTTCTGTTCAGATTGAGAGCTTAGAGAAGAAACTCCAGCGTTCTAAAGATGAACTTCGTAAAAAAGAGTTTGAATTGCTCCAGAGAGATCAGGAAATAAATCAGCTGAAGAAAAAAATAATTAAAGAAAACAATTCAGCCTAGAAGCTCTTGGAAAGGTAAAACATACCTTGGATACACAATAAATTATCAATTTTTAATGCCATTGCTGTACTGCCTAGAAGAAATGATACGGTGTCTCTTTTGCATAAGCATCATTACTTCTCGCAGAATCATTGTATTTTATATCCTGATGTTTCCTGAATCTTAATCCCCTAAAGTTAAACTAGTTTTATTATTTTAAAATTACAGATTTAATGTTACACTCTTAATTTTCTGCTTTCTGTGGAGAAGTTTGATTACTAATTATCTTTAGGGACCTAATTTTCTGGCTATGGACGACATGGTCTTCCTTGAAATGAAACAAAGAAGTACGCTGTATGATGAGAGCTTCTTATGACTTAGATACCTGTCTTGTGAAAATTACTGCATCAGAAGAGCACTGAGATCTAGCAAGCTTGTAGGAACGAGAAGTGAGAATTTTTTGGCATAGTGAATGGGAGAGTGTGGAGAGAGTCGAGAAGACAGCTAACTTCATGAATTATACAAATCTTTGGTTTGGTGCACAAATCAGTCACTACGAGTACAAATGTGATCTGAGATGAACAGGCTTTCTGCAGAAATAAGTTCAGCTAAGTATGATTCTAAGCTGAACACCTGTGGCCTCTGCCACTTTGGTTATGCTGCATTTTATATGTTTCTTTTCCCTAGGGTGAGATACCAGAGAAGCCTTATTTCTGTGTGAACACCGAAGGTGTTTGATCTGTGTTCTAGATCATGAGGGCTTGGCTCTGTCACAGCTGAATATGAAGGTTTTTTCACTGCAAATTTAAGCAATGTCAGCTCTTCCATCTTGAATTCTGTTAGGTTATTGATGATGCTCAAGAACAGGACAGTGACTGCTGCTACCTTTCACACATATCATTAACAATTCCTGACTTTTCATAAGGGTTGATTCTGAAGGAAAGAATTTCCTAGCTAGCCCTTGTACAATTGCTGACTAGACCCTTTCTTTCCAGACAAATTGTCTTGTTTTGGCTAAGGAATACCAGGTAGGGAGGGGCCTAAGAATGATATAAGAAAGGCTTTGAAAATGGACCTGCTCCAGCCATGTTCCTTCAGAGACCTGGGATAAGGAAATGAAATTTTTTTTCATTGTAGTGAAGTAGATAAAAAAACCCTGGATTTTGGAAGCATTCTGTATAAAATATGAAATGTATTGCAGAGGGCTTCTGGCTCCACTTAGAATATGATATGGTTCCTTCTTTGTTTAAAAACTGAGTATATTAACACTGTGTAAGGAAACACTTCCTCCATTAGTAACATATTGCAGACTGATTGACCAGTCTTCCACAGAAATTGTCTGTCCTAGTTCTAAAAACTAAATTGCCTTATCTGTCTAGGGAAAAGGGGTGGAGAGGCAGTGTGTATGCCTTGTCGAGGGGTACAGTGTGTCTCATTCTCTTTCTTCTTAATACACCACCTTCCTTGCTTATTACAGAAAATATATTAGTTCAGGGAAGGAACTGCTGGGAGGGTTGATTTGTGTTCTGGTCCCCTCTGTCCCTTTGGGACTTGTAAAATAACCAGGTCACAGAGTTTTCACTTGAATCATTCTTTGTTCTTACTCTGCTTCAATCTGCAGTGAAGATTTTGTAACAATACAGCACTCTGCTACCCTTAGAAGTTGTAAATATTCCAAATAAAGGAACCGAAAATATCTTGCTGAACATTAATAATTGCTTTTTCATTTTTCTGGGAAATGGAAGTCATTTTCTTTATTAAAAAAAAAAAGGCAGAATGGACTGATAGCAAACTAATTTTTTGTGACCATAGTTCCTTCTGAAATGAGAAGTAAAATTGTATTTAAATGGTAAGTGAAGTAAGAAAAAATTAGTGCTTACAATGATTGACTTTCTAAAAGAGTGCTTTTTACAATGTTTTTGAAAAATTGTGCATAGCATTAAAAAAACTAGGGATGATTGCAATAATCTTTCGTTCATTAGGTGTAAGCTGCTTATATGCTACTTACAAGTGTCTCTGTACAGTATGTATAGCATTCCTCGTAAAGAATAAGCACCTACCTAAACATGCATAGATAAACAGAGAACCAACATAATCTCTTTTTTAATTTATAATTAACACAAACCATAGTATAATATGATGTGAATAGTAGTGGCTGATACAGTCTCTGGTTGTGCTACAGCACCAGCTAATGTAAGCATAGCTGATGTGTATCATATACTAAAGAGACCTAAAACCCCTGTTTTTTTCTATAAATGAACTGTTGAATAATTAGATTCAGCATATACACTTGTTTGTAAAAGGAGGGGTAGGGAGAAGCTAAAGCTCTAACAAAAAACCCCCAACCTCAAACACGCTGTGTTTGGCTGCATTTATTTCTATATACAGCTTACATCCATGTTGCTATTTTTCTTGCTCTGTGTTGGTGGACATCATAGGCTTTTTTCCTCTTGATACTTGATACCTTGATACTGTTGATGGGGTTTTTACAGACACTTCCTGAACTGATAGAAACTTAAGTTGTTAGCAACTTAACAACAATGCAATCCAACATGAAACCTTAAGCCTTACGCAGAGGAGTTATTTCAAAAGACAGTGCTTATTTAAACTGTACAAAATTTTTACAGGGATTTGCATATGAAGATTCCATCTCAAAAAGATTCCACATAACATTTTCCTATTTCTCTGCTGGAACTTAATATGTGTTGGAAAATTTGTAAGTTGTGATCTTTGAGAAAGCAAATGCACTTCAGTTACAAGAACAGTGAACAAAAATGCATTAGTAACATAAATCTGGGGGTCAGAATTTGAGGAGGCAGCCGTGGACTTGAGACATGCTGTTAGTTTTCTTGGATTTGTAAGATAATTTAATACTGAAAAGTAACATCTTGGTACAAATTGATTTAGAGATGGTAATTACATCACAGATACTTTGTTTCAGAGGCAAGAACTGTGAAGAAATGACTGCTGCTGCCCATCAGACAACAGCAACCCAAGAATGCTGTTGCTGCATCGTAATTGTGACTTCAAAGAGGAAATTTTAACATTGTATTTCTAAATAAGGAATGTAGTTACTTGTACTGAAGCAGATGTAACCTTTTTATTTTACCAACTGTTAATGAGATTATTGCTGTTATATAATAACATATTTTTTATACTTAAGAATAAAATTTATTTAAGTTGTAGGGATTAATTTCAGCTGTCATCTTTTTCCAAGGTTTTCAAATGATGTACTCGTTTAATATCTCACTTCTAATTAAAAGCACAATGGTACTACCTTATTAGCAATTTTTGTTTGGGAATATTTTGTCTTTTTTTGTGCACAGGCAGTGTTGCAGACACATCTTATTAAAATTGACCTGTTTGTAAGATGTTTTGGGACACTGATTTGATCATAGATGCTGGCAAAACCTTCTTGCTTTACTCCAAGCAGTATCTTTAAGATGCAAAGGGTTCTGGGACAGGGCCATAAAGCTTGAGCCTGTTTCTTTCATTATTTTTAATCAAACGAAAATCCATACAAAAGTTCCCATTGATTAAATTCTCATCATAACTACATGTTCTAAAACATATTTATTTCCAGGTTTCCAAAAGTACTACACAATTTAGCTGGTATGAATGGCTAGTGGCCCCACTTTTATATTTACATAAGCATCAGAAACTGCAAATATGATTTTGAGACCTCAGTCTGTCTGATTAATGCACACATGATTTATGTGCATTAAGACATGTGATTCATACTTCAGAAAATCAAGTTACCAAGCTATTTGATGTAAAGAAGAAGAACAGAATTGAATGTATTTCAGTTTAAATACCAGGCCTCAGTTAAGTGTTTTGCATATTGAAAGTGTACCTTAGCCAACAAACCTATCTGAGCTATTTCAGAAACTCTGCAAGTGGCAGTGTGCTAAACTCCTTGGGCAGTACTGGCTCTTTCACTTTATGTAAACACATTCCACAAATGCCACATGTTCTACATTAAGTGGTTCTACAAAACCAGCCACACATTCTGCTACCATTGACAAGGTCAGGATACACTCATCTGAAATATTTCTGCAGTTTCAGATTATTTATTCTGCTATTATGAAAATTATGATGTGACAAAAACCACTCTTACTTACAGAAATCAATATATTGTGTGTTTTAAATCAAGCTATTTCTTTCTGTACATAACTGTAAAGGAAAAACCTCAGAATTAGGTTGACCGGTGCAATAATTGCAAATTAAACTGCTTTTATTTTTTACCTCTCTTTATGCACATCACTTTGCCTTCAGCCTAGAAGTGTATGCATCAAATTTCAGACAGATTTTTTTAAAGCAGTGGAATATATAAGCCCTTCAAACCAGGATTTCAAGTGGAAAATATAACTGATCTGTAATTACAGCTGCATCACAACACTAGTGGAATTCCACTAACTAGCACTGTATAAATCCTCATTTGCTCCTCCTACATGCACTAAATATAAATGTGCATGAGCAGCAAAAGCAATTTGCCTAATCTCTGAATCAGCTAAATAGCATTTGCACTAAAATTTTGTCTGTATACTAACTTATGTGGTTAAACTGTGGGTCAAACCTGATATATAAGTAGAATCATAATTATATATAATCTTTAGATGTTTTGCTGTTTTGTTGCTTGCCTGAGAAGTTAATGATTCCACTTATACTGTTGAAGCCAATTTATTTCTTTTGGAAAGGATGGACTTTTTTTAGAACATAATTTCAGTTAAATATTTCTGTATTGTCCTACTTTTCTTGAGTTACTAACCAATTTACATGTATGCAAATCCTGGAACACTATGTTCATTCTTCTGAAGTGCGTTGCATTAACATGGGGTTGTTGAGTCTTGGAAAACATTCTACTGTGTATAATGGCATTGCAGTTAGCTGAATGCCATTCATAAGGCTAATTGCTTATTAAGGTCTTTTTTTTTCCTGTCACTCAGGACAGAAACAAAGGACTGATTTTCTTCCTGAATGTCATATGCTTACCTAGTAACTGTATGTTAAACACGAATTGCACTTAAGTGCCAGCCCAAATGCCCCTCTGTTTAATCCACAGTTTATATGCAAAATATTTTTTCCAAAACTTAGACATCAGTCTAGTTCTTATTTTTTTAAATTTCTGACTTGTCAATTGCAGAACCAAAGTGTTGAAAGATATTTCAGTCTTAGCAAGAATGTAGTGAAGCTGATCTGTTCAACATTTCCTGTCAGTTCTTTGGTGCAGCATGCTTGCTCACTTTCTCTGTTCTTGGTTGGGAACACTGCCAAAAGGAAATGTGAGGAATCTGTCCAACAACTTGTCTCTTTCAGAATCCACATCCCATTTTTCAATTTGGTTTTTTTTTTTCTGTAATGCCTGTTAGGACTCTTACAATAGTAAGGCATCAGGGAAGAAATCCATTCCTCAATCTGTTGCAAACCAGGAGGGTGCTGTAGGTGTAGGAATTCTGAACAGCTTTAGCAGAGGAATCCCACTCTGGGTGCAGGTTACTTTCCACAGATGTGAGTGGAAGGCTTAGCACTACAGACAAATTGTAATTGTGGCAAGACTTTTCCTGCCAGTACTGTGCAAGCTGGTTTTTCTATTAAAAAAATCCATGTAGTTTACAAATGCCTCAATTTATAGTTTAATCAGATTTTGTATTAAATATAGTCAGTTTTGATAATGCAGATTATAAGCACATGTAGGAGCATCTGCTTCGATTTTGTTTAGTTGGAGATTATCCCTTAATCATGTAAGGTCCAGGTGTGCATTTTCAGATTTGTTGACTCAGGGAAGCTGGAGATAGCATTAAAGGCCAGTCACATTATGCTGTAGTTACATTTACGTTGTTGCTCCTCTGAAGAATTGAACCCCTCAGTGAAAAGAATGGCAAGAAGAAATGTCCTCATTACAGGTTGCTCCTCAGGAATTGGACTGGCATTAGCAGTAAAAATGGCAAAAGATGAACAGAAAAGATTTAAAGGTAACAATCTATCTGTTATTTATCTTTATCAAAACGTACTATTCAAGATGGTGCTGGTGTTTTCTCTGTGATTTAATAGGTGGTTGTATTCAGTTTGGTGACTTGTTTCTGGTTCATTTTCCTCTTTGACTGTCAAGAGAATACAGTGAAAATATACTGTTTTCTGTAAGCAGTTGATATTTCTCTACCTGTATTGAAATGGAACAACTACTGGAACTGAATAGTTTACACACAGACACAACGAAAAAAGACAGTAGTATAAAATGAATAGCTGAAAATATCTGCAGGATTATGCTGCTTTGGGTATACATTCACAGCTGTGGTTAGCTTTGTTTCTGGCTGCTAAAATCTGCACATATACACGCCCATGCCCATTTGATGACCAAAACAATGAGTTTAAGTAAACAGTTTCTAAATTTCCAATTTTTTTCCTTAAAGCACACTTCATTATTGCAAGCCTGTGTAGGCATAAGAGGGTGAATGAAGGGGCTGGGATTTGTCTTATTGCTGCAAAGCATGATATTTGCTGTAATTGAGAATGCAAGGTGAAGGCAGCAATCTGTGGCAATTCAGTCTCTCATACTTAAAGTATTTTACTGCTAACTGACTGGATGCAGATCTAGAGGTGACTTTGTGAGTAATTAGGCTACAATAATAACTAAGAAAACTAATTTCTGTTTTGAGAAGTAGCTTACAAAAATAGACAGTCTTTCAACCTCAGGAAGTATGTCTTCCATTTTTAAATAAAATTATGGTTGTTCTGCTAAATTTGTTGATGGTGATTTAAAAAAAAAAAAAAAGGGATATCTGGAATCCAAAATTAGGTTTTGGGTACTTAAAAACAATTTACTGGCATAATTTGATATCTGTTTTAAAATATATTGGTGATAGTATTCTCTTTTTACACTGCATGTTCTTCATTATGCATGGCTGTTTAATTCTTCTTTTGAATTTCTTGAAGTTTTCAGAACCAGACTGGGAAATCAGTGACAATATATGTTGAAAATAGAATTTTTTAACTTTCAGTTTTTGTCTGGTTTCTATCACTGATATTTAAGACCTGGTTGTGAAACCATTGTTCTTTAATACTTCTTAGTAAGACTGCCACAGTAAAGATTTTTATTTCTGGTAAGTGTTGCTTCTGGTGTGTTGCAGTGTACGCCACAATGCGGAATCTGGCCAAGAAAGAGCCACTGGAGGAAGCTGCAGGCCACAGGCTGGGCAAAACCCTCGAAATTAAACAACTGGATGTCTGTGATGAACAGTCTATTAGAACTTGTGTGAATAGTATCCCTGACAGAAGGATTGATGTCCTAGGCAAGTACAGGATGTGTGTGCTATGAACAGATACCAGATTTCTATAAACCATCTCAAATACCCTGGAGAAGTTTCATTCGTGTATTTTTTAAACTATCAAAGTAACAATAATTACATAGTCTATTCGGTTCAAGGTTCTTAAGACTTCATGCAGACATGAGTGGATTAAATCTCACCCTGCTTCTATGAAGTAGGGAAGCTTGTTTTCCCTGTTTACAAAGGAGAAACTTGATCACAGGTAGGTGTCTTGGATAAAATGATATATTTTTTTAGTAAATGTGAGAAATTTTGCCTAAACTGGCACCTTCATGAGCAAGACTTTCTATTGATGGAGCATAGCCCTTTTTACAATGAAGGTAACAGCTGTCTGCACTAAGAAAGCAACAGCATTTGGGAATTAGCAAGTAAAAGAATAAATGCAAAGAAAATAAGGATATTTCCATTTTGTATTGAGAATTGAAATTGTACTTTACAAATTATTCAGCAAAAAGTGTTTTCATACTGTTTTGCTAAAAATAAATGTTAGTATCTTAGTAAGATAGAAATGCTTACACCATCAGCTATTAAATCTTACCAAATAGAAAATTATGGACCTGCCTTTTTTCTGATTAATTATTAAAGCAGTGCTTAACAACTGTTTCTACAAAATTTATTATACTCTAGTTTGACCTATTACTTCTAGAGAAGAATGCCAGTCCTATCATCATTCCCCACTTATAAATATCCAGGAGGCAAATAAAAATCAATGGAAGTGTGTGTTTTAGTTTGTTTATTTTGTTGGGGGATTACTTCCTATTGAAGATATGAATGTTAATAAACCAAAAACCAGACCAAAATATGGCTTGTTCTATCACTTTTTGAATATTTCTGTTCATTATGGGTATTGACTGTATCTTCCAATTCTTAATACTGAATTATAAACAAATACAGGTATTTCTTGACTCATTTTAATGTAATCCCTTTATATTTTTTTAAAAAAGGTCTAATCAGAAATAAATTAGTTAAAATGCAAAGTACTAGATAATTTGATTAAAAGCATAATTTAAAATAAAGACATATGGAAATGTCAAGTGTATTTGGAAAGCTTTAGTGACTAACATATTTTAATCCTTTCTTTAAGGATTATTTAGGATCATTTAACCCTTAGTCCTCACATTACTTTCAAATGCTTTCCGGTAAAGATTACTAGTTTATGTTTATGTAGGTTTTTTGCTTGTTGTTGTCTCCCATTTTGTGCAGTGAGCAATGCTGGAATGGGGCTCATTGGACCTATTGAATGTCAGACCATAGAGGAAATGAAAACTGTGATGGATACCAACTTCTTCGGCCTGGTTCGACTCCTGAAGGAGATTTTGCCTGACATGAAGAGGAGAAAGAGTGGGCATATAGTTATAATAAGCAGTGTTATGGGAATACAAGGTAAAGTTGGTTTTTCTGTTTGCTTGAACTAATAGTTCAGTATTCAAAATGTAAAGCTTTCCTCTTTTAATTAAAGAAAAAGAAAGTAGGAGCTAGCATATCTGACTCTTGCGCTTTGTAATGCTGAAGTTCCAACTATAAAAAGCACCTGATGGGTTTTATGCATTCACGTAGTTTGTTACTATACAGCTACTCTCACAGCATTTTAACAACAAAACCTGCATTTTTTTAGAGTTTTAACTTAAACTCTATAATTTGAAAAAAATTTATTATTGTATTTTTATTATCTGGAAAACAGGGCTTAGCATTACTTTTCTCTTTCCTCTTGGAAAAAATTATGGGAACAGACAAACATGCTTACTACACTCTGCACAATAATAATAGAATAAAATCCAATCCCAGACAACTGTACCACCTTTTTGTAAAGTTTCTCATCTCATAACACTCGAGAGTCAAATTTTAGTGACAGATAATGATATTCCTACTCTCATGTCCCATCCTGTCTGGCTGTATTGTTTTTCAATTATTACAGCTGTGACATTGATCTTACCTGGATTATTCTGGTGAGCAAGGGTCCTCCATCAATCTCCAAGAATTGCTATTTTAATACAACACTTAGCCTCCACCTAAATGGATTGATGTAGTGCTTTTTATAAATCACTCAGATGCAAGCTGGATCTCTTGCACAGTTGTATCTCCTGCATTATATTCAGCCTTTGTGTTCATCTACAGCCAATTAAAGTCTTGCTGATAAATAATGCAGATGGTATTATATGTACAGACACTTTCATATCTTAGACTACAAAATACTATCATCCAAGGAGACCACAGCATCAGCTAGGGGGAGGAAAAGCATTAGTCAAGCATCTTTTATAGACTAAGCAGTTTTGAGAACATAGGCAAAAATTAGTTTTTGGATTCAGTATACACAAGGATTTTTCTAATGTTTACCCAGCAAGACTGTAGAAATTTTGGGAAAACACATGAGTTTTAAAAATTAAACTATTAATATGTTGGATACAATCACATTCTCAGGATGTTTTATTTGTACCATCAGGCATCTTATTTAATGATGTTTATGCTGCATCTAAGTTTGCTGTGGAAGGATTCTGCGAAAGTTTAGCTATACAAGCACTCAAGTTCAAACTGCAGTAAGTATTGATCCACTGGTGTAAATGGCATTGATCCACCGGTGCAAATGGTATTGATCCACTGGTGTCAGTTGTATTTTAGATAGTTTAAAATATATTCAGAGGCAGGAAAAAATTTTTAAAGCTTGCTGCTAAACAGACTGAGAAGCCCTTGAAAACTGTACATCACAAAAGGCATAGAAATCCTCACACTCTTCACATTATATGAGCAAATAAAAAGATCTAGATGTTAAAATAAACATTCTCTTGAACAGTTAAAGGCTATTTAGCTTTGGATAAAATACAGTTCATGTAACACTTCTGAAAACAGATTCTTACATATAATATCACAGGAATAAAATTACAAGATTGACCTGTGATCTTTTCCTTAGAAAGGATAGTGGTCTTCTTAGGCAATTCACAGATAAAAAAGTTCCAGGGCCCATCACAGAGACTGAGCAAGTGCAAATCCATCAGAGTGTTACACAAGGTGAGATACCTGGAATGAAGGGAGGTGGGAGGAAAGTGAGAAGTGTGGTGTACTATTCCTAACATTTTAGACAGTACTTAAGTGACTGGTCCTGTTCATCATCTGTGGGACTTCAGGTTTGATTTGTCACATGTGTGTTCACACTCATGTAATTCTGCTACTGTTCTTTGTGCAACGTCCAACAACTGGTAAATGTCCATTGCATCTCTGTGTGCCTAAGCATTTAGGCCTTGTGGAAAAAAGGACAGCTGCTGTTGTGGAATTTCAGAGACAAAACTGTGATTCTGCATATTGCTCTGCAAAGTTTGGAGGGATTTAAAATAAATATAATGATACACAGGATATACCACAATTCATAATGAGATTTCAAGAGTATAAGACACAGCAAAAAGGAGGTTAAAATGAGGAAGCATAATAGGAAAAATTCAAGGTCTAATGGGAAGGGTGATGCAAGAGAAAAGGCTTTAATTCCAGCAGTAACTGGAATTCTGCTGTGAAGATCAATAGCTTGATTTAATTCTAAAGAAGAGCCTTTAGAACACTCCTTGAAGAACTCAAGTCTAATAAGAGGCCCAGTCCCAAAAAGTGTTTTGATAAACACCGTGGCTGGGAATTATTACTGCCTGAGAAAAGAACCAGGAAAAACCTGACTGTCTTTCAGTGATGTGCTATAATATGCTACTGAACAAAATCAATTTTTTCAGATTTGGCAGCAGCCAGAATCTGTCCACCCACAGTAAAAGTCTCTATATTGTATTTTATTAATATACAGTGGTGGGATCTTAAATTATGTAACACTAACATCTTGACAAAGAAAATCCATGTTTGGGCAGTTCCCCCATCTCTTTCAGCTACTTCTAGTATTATCATGAGGAACAAAGAAACCTATGCAGGATTTTGTCCAGAAAGTAATGAATTTTGTTACCATCCATTACTTAATTTTCTTAGTATCTGGAAAGTTCTTGTGAATAAATCACCCTTAGATTCCAGAGCCACGAGACAGCAGGTAACAACTGCACTCATGTTGTGAATTAAATTACAGCACTTCTCTGAAAATTAAACTATGCAAATTTCTACTACTATATGTGGATGGGTAGGAGGAGCAGGAGAGCAATAAAGGCAATGGATTACCTTTACAGAAGGTACTGTTATATACTGTTTGCTAGTGCAACTCTTCAGTATTGCATTTGGAGAAGGATTAGGTGTATTTTCCATGGAGGATAGTCAACAACCAGTAGACCTTTTTTTCTGAACAGGTTAAGTTTGATTGAACCAGGCCCAGTGGTTACAGAGTTTGAAAGAAAAGTGTTTGAAGATGGAATGAAAATGGATCTTTCAGCTGCAGATGAAGAAACAGCTGAGATGTTTACTAATATTTACCTTAAAAATTACAAACAAATTTTCCAGAGCCTGGGACAAAGTGCTGAAGATGTTGCAGAGGTAACTCATAAAAAATTCTTCTTCCTTTTAAAATTTTTTTCTTTGTAATTTATGAATGCAGTGGTTGGTTGGTGGTTTTTCTGGTAGAAGTATTAGATTTAATTAAATGTACTAAACACAAATTAAATTAAAAAGTGTTTTTAAAAATTCAAGAGAATCTTTAAGCAAAAGCCTACAAAATATTAAAAGAATGTTCATTTTGAAGTATTGAATACAACTACGAATTGTAATTTAAATACCACTGAGATATTAGATCCCCTTTACATCCTCTGGTGTAGTCTGAATATTCTGCATTGTTACCATACACCCACAGAGGGTTCCCACCACTGGTAAAAGCTCTGTCCTCTCCATCTCACTCATAATCTCTCCACTAAGGGAAGTTCACTCAGCCACCTCAGACCACCAAGGCACAATAAAAGCAACATGGATGTTTCTGGTGCTTGGGGCTTCCTGCAGGAAGAGAAGTTTAGGCAAGCTGTGGGAGGGGACGAGGCATTTGCTGGTAAGGAATAACTTCAGTGTCAACTGAAGATTCCCAGATCTTGCTGCAAAATGCACTGTCCTGATCCTTTCCCAGTGAACTGAAGAAGAGAGGATCTACCTACTGTGGACATATAAGCCACAATGATTTGGAAGACTACTCAGGATACTTAGGTGTCAAATGCTATCACCATGGTATAGAGAAACAGAAATAGACCTAAGAATAAATAATAAATACTTCTTATGGCCTTTAAATATTTTAAGAAGAATTTCTAATGAAGTTCTATTAAAACTGTATACAGGGGTTTATGTAATTCTAGCACTTTATTCTACTTTTCCACAGTTTAACTGAAAATTGGGTTTTTACTTTACTATTTTGGTAAAAGTTCTTTAAAAATTCTATTTCTCCTTTTCTACAGCATACAGTAAAGATAATTCTTGCAGAAAACCCACCTTTTCGCCATCAGACCAACACCTTGTATACTCCAATGACAACTCTGAAGTATGCAGATCCAAATGGGGATCTACCCATTGACATATTCTACAAAATGGTTTTTCAGCATGACAAAATCTTCAGTGCAAGTCTCAACTTCATCAAATTGCTACGGTGGAGAAGCAGGAAGAGCTTTGACCTGGGAAAACCTTCACAATAAGTATAAGGTTATATAATGCAAATTGGAATTACTTCTTATAGCTACTGATGACACAGTATGTTGTTATTCAAATGCCTTTGCTCTGTAAGTATGAAAAAGCACGCAAGATGTTTGAGCTTAGCTGAGATATTAATTTCAATATGTATCTCTTGAATGTTACAGTTTGCAGAACCTTGCAATTAAAATCCTCTAACTGTAGTTTTATTCTGTTTAGTGTTTGCTTTTTCCAGAGATGTTTTCTTAGGAACATGAACACTGACTGATATTTGTGTATTCAGTATTAACCTGACCCCCTTCATGTACCAGAATATAATATATAGTATGCAAACTATTTAGATTCTTAATATCGTAAAAATATGTTTTTACTTATTAGGATAGAATCAGTATAGTAATCCCTCAATCACACTGGCATTCTGATTTCCAGAAGTCTGATCTATTTATCAGCAACATAAGAGAAACTCTCATCAATCTTAAAATGTAACAAGTAGAATATTTATTTTTCATATATATTTATTACAATATTCTGAATGCTTCCTTTATATGCAATGGTTACTAGGATATTGCACATAGGGAACAATAAAGTGTTTTTTAAAGCATCTTAAAATAAAATATCTTCTTACTGTCTGGGTACTACTTTTTGAAAACAAACTATTGTCAATAACAAGTAATGTCAATCCATTAAATGCCTTCAGTTCCCAGAGTGTCTGACAGAGCCCTCTTGTTCCAAGCTATCCTAATAAGCATGTGTCAAATTCTATCACGTAGAACAGGTCTTTCCCCTTGCTTTTTCTCAGCCCAGTCCTACAAGTCAGCTGAGGCCGAGCAGGGTGCTTGGGCTGAAGTGCTGTTCCTGCCTGGCATTCCTGTTCCCTGACCTCCGGCCTCGCCGCGGTGCTGCCCGGGCTGAGGGGAAGGCCAAGTGTCCCTCGGGCCTCCAGGCTGCAGTTTCTCAGCACATTCCAGCAGCTGTCCTTGTCTCACCCACAGAGCCCAGCTGGAGCTCACTCGGGATGCAGGAACTGTTTTTCTCTCTCCTTCAATACTCTCTCAGTAAGCCAAAAATCTAATTCCGTGCCGGGACTTGCAGCGGCCCTGCCCTGCCCTGCCCTGCCCTGCCCTGCCCTTTTTTTTCTCCCTTAAGGAGCTCCAAGATCCCGCGGGTATCAAACACTGCAGCTAAGGCAGGGCTTGGTCTGCACTTGTGACCCGTTTGGTGGGGCCCAAGGTGCAGGGGTTGTGCAGGGGCCTCCCTGGGACAGCAGGCAGGGGACCGAGGGGACAACAGCATCTGCAGCAGCCCCTGTGCGCAGCTGGAGACCCCAAGTATGTTCCTAACGCAGACCTCCTGCAAAACACCGAGTGCCCGCAGCCCAGCATCAACGTATGGCTGGCAGAGGTGGGAACAGCAGCTAGGAGAAAGCAGGAATTAAATGACAGGAGAGTGCTGCTGGGGCTGAAGGGAGCCTGGCAAATCGCCCCTCTGCAGCCCGAGATGTCATCGCCACCTGGTGAGGGTCAGCACAGGGTACGGCTTGGACAGAGACATCCACAGAAGGGCTGGGCCTGTCAAGCCCCTCAGTGTCGCTCAGCTGCGGTTGTCTCGGGCTTGCAGCTTGGGCTGGGCTGCATTCCTGGGCAGTTTTCCTTTGCAGCACACAGCAAGGCACGACCAGGACCGTGGGTTTTAATGGGCCTTCCACAAACACCATTGTTGTGGGGCTAATTCTGTCTCATACAACCCTCACACTACTGGTTACGGAGTGAATGAAACCAGAAAATACAGTGTAAGAGATGGATGCCGAGGAAAACCAGCCACGGCTGCAAGTCGTGAATAAACTGCGGATGAAGCGCCAAGCTCATCCTACTTTGGGAACGAACTTGCCGGGGCTGTCAGATGCCCTGCTACAGTGGGAACCCAGGGGAAGGGCAGGCGGGGCTGGGCCCGGGCCCGAGCACAGCTCCTGGCAGAGGGGGGCGGCTGGAGGACCCCTC
>NW_008237239.1:9534258-9543324 GCF_000691975.1 Corvus brachyrhynchos | reverse complement strand
GGCCCCGCCCGCCCCCGCCGGGTCCCCGCGCCCTGGAGCCCCGCGCGGGCGCTGAGCGCAGCCCGTGAGCCGAGCGCAGCCAGGATGGCCTCGTCGTCCGGCAACGACGACGACCTCACCATCCCCAGGGCTGCCATCAACAAGATGATCAAAGAGACGCTGCCCAACGTCCGCGTGGCGAACGACGCCCGGGAGCTGGTGGTCAACTGCTGCACTGAATTCATCCACCTCATCTCCTCCGAGGCCAACGAGATCTGCAACAAATCGGAGAAGAAGACTATCTCCCCGGAGCATGTCATACAAGGTGAGCTTCCGCGGCCGCTGTGCCGCTGCCGGGTCGGTCACCTGTGAGCCGCTCCTGTCCCGCTGCCGCTTTTTCCTCTCCGTTTGCTTGTAGCTCTGTAGAACACAAAAGGCAGGGTCTCGTAAGGGTGTGGAGGAAAAGCGTGTGTTGTCCGGCTTGCCAGTCACACTGCAAGGAAGGTTGTCTTTGTGTGGTTAGAGCGGCTGCTGCGTGTGCTCAGGACCAGCTGTGGTTTTGTGCTTTAGAGAAGCCTGTGATGCTTTGAGTGACCAAATCTCTGAGTCACCAAATCTCTTCCTCTTTTTCGTACCTGTAAAACGAGGTCTGCTTTTTCGAATGGTTATGCAGTGTGTTTTAAGGTTCTGAATGTATTGAATGTCTTTCTAGTTGGAGATTGATTATGTGGGGCCCAGGCTTTATTCCATGGTAGTCTTGTCTGGAATCTCTAAAGACTGTAATATTTCTTTAGGGCTGTCCTTACAGTCTTATTGTTTAATGTTGGATCTTCGTATCTGTTGCAAAAAGCATTTAAACGTGACCTATGTCCTTGTATCTTTCTCTGCTGTTGACTTCCCCTTGCTTGAATAAAAGGCGAGTTCTCTGTGTCTCGTTTGTTTTTCTTTCTATTCTGTCGCAAATAAGGAGTTTTCTTGCCTCATCCTGAAGTCTGCATTAGGCATCTTTTGTCAGAACTAATTTGCTTTGCTTGTCGAGTCAGGGTTGTTGATACCAGTATCTGCTGCAAACAAATTTATAGCACCAGTAGTGGAAGAGTACTTTGCTGCCTGGGAGAGATATTAACAGCAGCATTTGTAGTAGAGCTATTTTCAGGACTGTGATGGTATCAAGTGAGTTAAAAAAAATACTGTTGTTTGATACTTCTTTTAGCAATATTTGCTGTTTGAAACAAACAAACAAAAAAAATTGATTGTTTGAAATTTATTAGCTTGCTCACCAGAAGAGGTTTCAGTACTTGACTGGGTCATGAACAGCAAAAGAAAATACGGAGTAGGTATGAGCTTTAGTATTAAATAAAATTCATGTAAGCTTGAAAGTTTAGCAAAGTAGCTCCATCACAGAAGCCTAGGATGTAAAGAGTAAAACCTGTGCTTGCACATGGAAGCATACTTTAGGTGTGATGCTCTTTAATACAAGGATAGTTTCTTCAAGTCACCACAAAAAACATTTGAGGTTAGTTCTTAACACAGGAATAGACCTGATCTTTAAGGTTGAGGGCAATAAAGAGTTTATGTATGAAAGTATTTTGTGCTTGGTAGTGGTAGTCCGTAGAAAAGATTTTACCTCTTGCTGTCGTAGGCTTAGTGTGGGTTTTTTGGAATACAAATTGAAGCTAAAGTGAGTTTGCATAACATCAGCAGGTGGTCCCATGCCAAGTATTTTGCTGGGTTCTATGTCCTTGTGTTACCACATCTTAGAGTTAGGAAAAGTTATTTTCAGATTAAATCTATACTTTCTAGTAAAATCTTGCAGTGTATCCATTTTTGTAATGTTCTAGAGATGGAAGTCTTTGTTCTGGGATTTTCTGCTCTGCTTATGTTTAGGGAGGTGTATTTGCTATTAGCTCCTTTCAGATGCTGGTCAGTTGGCAAATGATCCCACTGTGAGGTTTGAGGGTTTAGGTCTCCCGTTTTGGAAACACTGATTGTGTGTATAGGTACAGAGTATTTCAGCATTTTCATCCATCTTCATGCATTGAAGATACTTGCTATTTTGAATGCCTCTTAATGCAGCTTCATGGCAATGATGCTAACAAATTAGGCAATTGAAATCTGTTTGTTGTGGCCATCCACGTTTTTCCTTCTGAATGCTTAGAAGTCAAGTGAGGCTAATGGCCATCACATCACACCTGGTCCAGCCTAAGCACAAGGTGCTGCCAAAAGGAATCTTTTTGTACCCTCTGAGATCTGGATCTGGCAATTGCAGATACAACTGACCCTGTGGCTTTTGAGAATTTAGGGCAGAGCGCAGTTCCCTCTCAGGTGAGTTTGCTGGCTGACTGGGGCTGTAAACAAGAAGTTACTGGGTTGGGAACAAGAAGCAGAAAGAGTATTTTGCTGGTCCAGAGGAAGGGGAAGGAGGCACTCTGCAGTTGGAGACACTCTGCCATTGGACTGTGTTAGAGGTAATGTGAAATTGCGCTTCGCCACTGTGCTTAGGTGTTCGGCATGGTGGTGCTTGAGACACTCCTTCCTTTGCTGCACTCTTACAATGATTGTGTTGCCAAGCTGAGCAAGAACTCTCTCTGCCCTTGGGTTATGCTTCAGATGGATGAGGTCCTTGCTGTGTTTTATTGTGTGGTAGCACAAACACTTGACTGGCACAGTGCTGTCAACAGCATAGGAAAAGGAAAGCAGAGGCTTCTCGCATCCCATTAGAGATCTGATTTGATAGATGTAGTCAGACTATGCCAAGCACTCACTATTGGTAACAAAATGCAAGACAGCTTTCTTGGAGGGTACCCAAAAGTGTCAAGGCTATGTAATAGTTTTAAGTGGAGATCACATTTATTGTTGAATTCCTCCATTAGAAACCCAGCTGTGAATCTGCAGCTCTAGTAAGCAAATGAATGTTCTTCCATCCTGGAACAGAAACTAGAATAATTTGAATGTTGTATGGCTTGTGAAAAAGCAGGCTTCTTATGAGAAATGAAATTTTCGTTGAATTCTGAAAATGGTGACTCGTAAAATCACTGTTTTCTGGAGTGGGTTACTTTGATTACTTGGTCTACATGGAACTGTTGTGCAGTAAGGTAGATTGTGGATTGATGTCAAATCTTGTAGCTTCTTTTCATGGACTGTTAGGATACTGACTGTGTATATTATCACTTAATTAAAAAAAAAAATTCCACACAACTGTTCATGTTTAGGATTTTATTTTGGAAGTTCTTTTTTCCTTGAGGAGCATAAAAATTTAAAAGTCTCAGATATTAATTATTTGATTGAATAAAATAGAAGTATTACTATGTGTCACTGATTACTCAAGAGACCTGCACCTTCATGCAGTCATTAAGAGTAGGAGGAAACTGGGGAAAGGATAATTGTGATTTGTAAATATGAGTTGTGTTATTCCCCCAAATGCTGTGTTTTGGGATTCAGCTGTTTACATTTGGTAGGATAATTCTAGACTCAGTAAGATACTTAGTTTTCAGCAATCTGGGTAGGATGGTATGTTTCAGACTCAAAAAATAGAAAGGCTTTGAGTTTTGGTGAAATAGCAGCTCTGATAAAGTAGTAATCACCTGTCCCACATTTTAGCACCATGCTGGTATAGAGATCCATATTCCTTCCATTCATGTGTTTGGTAAAGCTTTGATGTGCTTCAAGAAGATGGTAAATTTTGTACGTTGTTTCACAGCCAGTAGAATTTTGATGCAGTAGATTGATGAGGCATATATGGTTCTTCATGGCTTTGTTATATTGAATAATTGTAAAAATCTGTCTTGGTTGTGTCACATAGGGGTTTTGAAATTTATTTTTGTGTGTGTCTGTGTTATATTCAATACACAATTTAAAGTTCTTTCCATTAATGTATTTTCTTTTAAGGACCACTTAAAATTTCTGTAAAAACACATCTTGCTGTTAACTTCAGATTTGGCAGTTGTTCATGTTCTGATGCAGCAGATTGCCAACCCTGGTCTTTAGACAAACACCTCTGGTTTTGCTATGGTGGTTTGTCTTAGTGATGTTAGACTTGTATATTTCTTCAGTTTGGTTTAATAAGTATAACTTTTAAAGGTTTACTGTATATACAGTTTACATTTTAAAATTGAATGAGTTCTTAAAATATCTGTAGATTTTTAAGATTACCAGTTCAGGACTATGAGACACGGATTTGCCTCCTTTATGCTGAGGCTGGATGAAACAAGTTTCTGAAGGTAATTTTTGGTAATTCTCCTGGAAACGGTGGGTTAATTGGAAAAAGCGTTTCCAGTGTCTGTGTGTGGGCTGAGGCTGAACCAGCATACTGTCTCTGAAGTAATTTGATTATCTCTAAATCAGTTTGTCTTTTAACTTTATTTTTTTAAAGAAATAAGTATTATGTAAATTCCTTTGCCAGGTGTTCTCTTTAAAGGGATGGTGGTGCTATATGACTAGGTAGCAGCACCGGCAGCCCTGTTGAAGAAGACAGTGTGTGAGTTGTGTCCCTGAGAACAGGTTGGAAGCCAAAATCTTAGAGAATGCCTTTGGGTTATTGTTTAGATTATGGTACATTGACATGCTGCTGTAATTATGGGTAGGAGAATGTTGCTTATGAAATTAGTGTCAGAATATTGTCCGAGTTACTGTAACTAAGATCTTGTGTGTAACAAGTTGTTGATTGCTGTTGTGCAGTTTAGTGCTTTTTCTTGAATAGCTTGTCACAAAAGGTTGAAATTAAGATAAAAGTTAAAACAACTCTTGTACTGTAAACTCTGAATTGTGTAAATGCTTGAAATTAACCAGTTTTTTTATTAAACTGATACTTGTTTCTAGTATAATTGGTGTTTATGTAATGTTTCTAGTATATTCTATAATAGGTTCACTTAGGGTGTGTGTGGAGGCATGTCACAGTAAATGGTGCATGAGGAAACTGTGCCTTTTGTCACATGTGCTACCTGGGTTTTTATAATCCTTCCTGCTCCCATTGCATTCCTTAAAAAAAACTGTTGTTGCAGGATATAGCTGCATTGCAGATTTCTTTGGGCAGATAAAAGTGCAAGATTTTAGTTTCTGAATCCATTTTAACATGGAGATAAATAGAAGTGGTTGTGTTAAAAAATAAAACAATAAGAAGCTCATACATAATATAGCTTTATATGTGTGAACTATACATTTTATGTGTGAACTATACATTTTATATATAGGAATTTAGATACTAAAAGTCAAAAGCTAAAATTTGGCAACCCGACATAATATTATTTATTTCTGCCTTATTGAAGGATCTGTGATCATTTTACATGCATCACTTTTGCTCTGGTTTAGGTTGCTAATTTACCTTCTACTGAAGACTTGCGAAAACTGGAAAAGTAGAATCTCCAAGACATAATTCAGATAGGAAGGACTTCTTAGCTGTATAAATTATGTTGATTCTAATGTAGAGAAGATGGGAAAAAGATGTCTTTTGGAGAATAATGCCTATCTCTAGCGAAGTGTATCTGAAAGCCTTGAATCCTCTGCAAGTGCAAGCTTCTTTGGTTGTACTTGGGGGGGGTGGAAATAGCTGTTAGGTCTTTTTAAGAGCAGAGATTTTTGTCACCAGATGATAGGAAAGTTATCATGTGTTTTACTCTTTTTTCTTTTTAATAAACAAGTCAACATCTATTATCAAAAACTTTGTAAAAGGTAAACAATGTCTCTTCTTTCTTTCTTTCTAGCACTAGAAAGTTTGGGGTTTGGCTCCTATATCAGTGAAGTAAAAGAAGTCTTACAAGAATGCAAAACAGTAGCACTAAAGAGAAGAAAGGCCAGTTCACGCTTGGAGAACCTTTTTTTTAGAAGAGCTACTAAGGCAGCAACAGGAATTATTTGCACAAGTAAGTGGAGCAATACTTGTCCTGGTGAGGTTGGAATAATTAATGCTGCAGGTCTAGGGCTGCACAAACATGTGCACACCTCAAGAAGTATCCCCTTCTTTGTGAATTGATGTGGCATCTAAGATGCTATTGGCCTTGGCCTGTTTGAACTGGGGAATGTGAAGTCAACAAATAAGATGCTGCTACTTGATACTTCTGTGATTTGACATATAGGACTTCATATGTGAACCTATTTCATATTCTAGGTTTAAAAAGCATGGGGTTTTGGTGCTATTTGGGTATTTCCAGTCTATCATGGAGAATACATTAAGAATTACTCAGTTGAGGGAAGTAAAAGAATAACAGCTGGTGTTCTAGGAAATGACCAGTTATGAAGCATTAAAAAGTGAAAATAGCTTTTCTGTTTCTGACCATCAGTGCACAAATGTTATTTTTTATAATTGGAAAGAAACTTTATTCTTGGCAAGAGTGTAACTGAGTGAATTCATGCATACATTTTTAAAGAGGCCATTGAGGCATGGAAAAAGCATTTGCCTGCAAATAGTGCACTAACACACACACACACATTCTTCATCCCAGCCTTGTCCCCTTCCAGCTTTCCCTGATAGTTTAACATCTCCCAGTTTAATTGACTAAAACCCGATTTTATACATTTATCTTTCTACGCCATCTTTCTCTCCACTATTCTCTTAGTTTGACGGGACCATTCTCTAAACTAAGAGATGGGAAAGTTATCTGGTATTTCTCTTTTCTCTTAACCAAGGCCAGAGTCTTATTTTCTCACTTTGCTTACTTTGATTTCCTCTGATGAAAATGCTTATTCAGTTAACGTTTCATTACTGTGACCTTCTCTCCCCTTTGCTATACTTTGTATCTTGCTGAAGCTGTTGTTTTTCATCTTACAACGTGCCAGCTACTTTAGTCTTCATTGCATGATGAATTTTAAGGCATTTGAGATTTCAGCATGCCATGTAGCTATTGCAGTGAACTAGTTATGATCAAGTACATGTGCCTAACTCTTGTTTGACTGTACTAACATTGGAAAGGCCACTATGGCTGCTTTTGGATTTTGGGTAAGATTTACAAATAATAGTCAGTTTGGTACCTGTTTTTTATTTACTATTTTGTGCAAGTAACTCAGTGTGATACACAAAATAAAAAAGCAGCAAAACCAAGGTGTGTTAAGGGAGTACTAGCTCCAGAGTATCATTGAAAAAAATAAATTAAAAAAAATTGCCGAAACCACCTTATGCAAGCCACACTTGTCTAAGGAATGACAGCTTGAAGTATATTTTTTTAAACCTCTGTTACTGTGCCTTAGCTTCTAAATTAAGACGACGCATGCCAGTTTGACAAAATTGTATGAATGACTTTTAAAAATAGTGTTTGGTAATATGGAAAATGTTTGCTTAGATTCAAGGATGACAGTCTCATTTTTCAAAAATAGTAGCTGTGATGTGCTGTTGGTGGTACTGTAATTAGTCTTGAATATAGTTACACAAGTGCATGCTTATTTATTTGTGTTAATCTTTTTAATATTTTAGAGCATGACACTAATGCTGACTTCTTGCTCTAGTTTTAAAATACCTGCCAGTTAATGTTATGAATGTTTGATAACTCTGGCATGGATGATTGTAAATATTTGAAGCCAGGGGAATGGCTTACCCTGATATTCATGCATGTCTAAGTTTTTGTGCAAGACAAGGGTCTTGATAGATTTGGGGTTTTTTTTGAGGCTTCCTCACTGGAGTTGTGCAGTAAATGAGTTAAGTTTACCAGATGCTTATAGAGCTTCTTGGTCAATCCAACTCAATGGAATTCTTCAGCATGTGGGGTTTTTTTCTCTTCCCATTTCTGAAATGGTGAAGTGTTGTCATTACGGATAAGGCAGTGAGGGTGGGCACTGACAAAGTGATGCATCCAGTGTGAAGTGCTGAGCCCCTGTTTGCTGGAGCATGCAGGTGTATCACCTCACTGAGTATACTGTACACTTCACTGCATGGGGGCAGTAGGGAGCCCTGTTGTATCTCCTGTCTGATAAATATTTGTGCTTTCCTGGGTAGGGGTGCTGCTGTCTTTCCTCTAAAGCCCTACAATGTCTTAAATTGTTTTCCAACCCTTGTAACTGTGCTACCACTTGAAGTTTGAAATACTGAAAAGTTTTCATTGTGATTTCTACTTCTGTAAAATAACTTTTTACTGCTAGAACAGGGGAAAATGTGACACTATGTAAAAATAATGGAACACTCCCCTTTTTTTCACACTGCTAAGTAGAAAAACTGGGTTTGATTGTTTTCCAAACATCATCTTTTGCCATCTTGTAGTTTGAAAAACTGTAAAAAAATTTGATGCTTTGGAAAAAAATAGGAAAATTCAGTGAGTGCAATAGGATTAGAAAGGAAATTATTATAGCCTTAGTGATGACTTGTAAAAGTGGAAGAATAAAAAAAGGCTTAAAATTTTTCATTTTGAAAACTTTTTCTTAATGTTCATTCAAAATAGAAATTGAAGTTGTAACTTTACCACAATCAATTAGTATATTGTTGAAATCAGCACGAGTTATCAAAAAACAAGTGAAAACCCTGGATAGAAAAATGAAGATTAATCAGTTAACTATTTGAAATGTTTTGGTAGAATCTCTTGTACTTTCCAGTAAAAGACTGTACCTTTCTGTAGCAAAGCCATCCTCAGTTGTCATACCTGAATTTGAGAAGACCTTGTCTAGCTCTGTTTTGCAGAGATTGCTTAGCAAAGTAAGATAATGGCTTGCTTTGTTTTTGTAATAATGTGTGCCTCTGTGGTTCAATTTGATGATTTCATAATTGGAAATTTTGTTATTTGTAATCAACAAAGCAAGGCTGTTCTCATCTCTGAACTGTGATTAAATGTTAAGATCTCTTGAAACTGATGTCTAAAGTTTCCTTTGCTTTGCCTCAGTTAAATTTTTCATTAGTGGTTCAGCACAGTCCTTACGGTGGAACTTAAGTACACTAGTTTCTGTCTGTTGTTTTTGTAAATGTAAGGCCTCCAAACAGTGGTGTCTTCAGAAGAAGAGAGAATATAGCTAAACTTCCTGGTGCAAATAATTAAGGTACTTCTAGATGTGGTTTTTGCATGTGCAATTAATAAAAAAAAATATAAAAGGAATCTGCAGGTACAGATAAAAACACTTTTAAAGATAATGTGTTCTAGAGAATCTTCACAAGCTATGTATGGCCTTAACAATTAA
>NW_008237239.1:9527344-9534179 GCF_000691975.1 Corvus brachyrhynchos | reverse complement strand
GCTCGCTGCTGCCTCAGCCAGTGCATCCAATCAGGCAGGATCTTCTCAGGATGAAGATGATGAAGATGACATCTGAAAATCACCAGCTGAGTTGTCTTACTAAGAAATACTTTTCCTGCACAATGAAAACAGTGAAATGAATGCTTACCTGTAAGTTTGTATGCATCGTGGACTGGCAGTTGGTATTCTAGGGGTGTCTGCTCTTGTGTGCTGTACATGTATAAACTGTCTTTTTTTGAACTCTTGAAGATTTAAGGTTCAGTATCATATCAACTTTGGATTTTTAATGGTGTATATGGAAATTTTAGATAGCAGTGCGTCATTTATTTGATCAATAAACAGTGTTACAATAAACAACATGTTTATAAAATATAGTGAGATTTATACAAAAAGCTCTAAATCCACATTTGCATTTCTTCCCTTTTAACTAAACTATAAAATCTTGCTTAGAATTTTTAATTGTTTTTTGGGGGAGTGGTACAGTAGACATAATCTGTTAATGGGAAAAAAGTAGAGTTCAGCATAGAAGAGTCTGAATTCTTAGTTCTTTTTAAAATGAGGATGTATATGGCAATAAATATTATATATGCTCAAATACCACACTTGTTAAAATTTGAAAATGATACATTTTCACCAAGCTAGGAAAAAAGGTATGTTTAATAGGAGTTGTACAAATTCAGTAATTTTTTTTGTATAGGGGTGAAAAAAAAATAAACCCATGGTTTTATTATGACATCCTTTTGACAGTCCTAACTGAATATTTCACTTCAAAGACTGCCTGGTTTGAAGAACTAACTCTTCTATTACTTCACTCCAGTTTAATGTTAACTGTTGTTGATGGTATTTCGTAGTCCAGATTTATTCATATTGTTGAAATATAAAGCTGGAACTTAAAGAAACAAAATTGTTTGTTCTGCTGATGTGACTGGGAGTGATTAAGTATTCAAGCCCAAGAGGGCAAAAGCTGACCCTAACAGCGTGCTTGTCATAAAAGAGGGAATTTATTTAACCTTGTTTAGTCATTGTCAGCATAATGCCAACATTCTCCAGACTAGATTGCCACTGGATTACTAAGATACCTTGTTGAAAGACAACATTTTTTTCACTAGATTGGTTTGTAGGTAAGTCCAGGTTTCTGATAAATTGTTCCCCAAGAGTGATCAGCAGCAATACATGGAACAGAAATTATGTACTTGTCCTTTTGATAGTTCTGTTGATTTAATGGATGAGCAGCTGTCCTTTGTGTTGAAATAAAGCACAGTAGTGTCCATTGCTGAGTTTTAATGTGTTACTTGAAGTAATACTGGCATATCTTCTGGTACACTAATCTGAGCAGACTAGAAAAGCCACTTGCATGCTGCTGTAGATGACCCCATAGCTCTCTAACAACGTGGATGGTTTTATTAACTTATGTCCTCAGCAAGTTGCTCTAGTTAGAATTCTTGAGGAGGGATGCAGCAGTCTGTTTACATAAGGATGCAAACAGCAAATGGTGAGCCCATTTTTACATAAAGATCTGAACAAGATACAATTGGCATGTATTCAGATCTCAGTCACATAGTGACTTTTGATTTAAATTTCAGATGTGTTAAGTTGCATATTGAATAAATGTGAACATGTCTTTAAATGCAGTAATGCAGTGAAGACTCAGAGTATTTGTTTGAATGTTTAAGTTTAAAAAGGAAAAAAACTTCCCTGGATATTACATAAAATATGTTAGGCAAGGTTTGACTGAGAAAGTGGTTTTCTGTAAAGGTTTAAGTACCAAAGGTAGAAAATCTAGTCTAGTGATACAATGTTAATGTGCAGTGTTGGCTTTTCTAATTTGTACTGTAACACCTTCACACTTTCTATTTTAAATGAGTCTTTTCCTTCTAAATAATACTAGGTATATTTTCACACCTTTCTTTTCTGATGCAGAAATCAGGTTAACATTTTACTGCATCTGGTATGTATGGTGTAATGTTTGAATTTTTGTGACCTTTCTTTTTGGACATTCATGTGCTTTTTTCATATGCTGTATTCTTCAAGCAATAAAATTCTGATGTGTTTTTATAAAATTGCTTTTATATTTAATGAACAGTCTGTCTTCTTCATTGTCTTTATAAACAAAAAAGTTAAGACTATTTAAACCCTGTTTTTATTTTGGTTTACCGAACACTTTTTGTGACCTGAAGTCTTTACAACCTGAGTGCTGTTGGATAGTATTGCTGTTCACTGGGGTTGTTATTGCTTGCAAACCATATTTCTGGGCTTGACCACTCTCTTTCCTCTTGGGAATTGCATTTAATATGTATGTATTTTTATAACCTGACATTCTACACCTGAGAAGTTGAACAAAAGCCTTGTAGATTGTGTACCAGCTACTGAAATAGTTTCACAAAGTGAAAGGCCACAGGCAGAGACTGAGGTAGTAAGAATTTAATTTAATGTAGATAGTCATGATTAGAGATTACTTATTCAGCCATTCCTCCCCAAGTATGAAAATAAACTGGCACTTGCAGGGAGAATCTTCACTGATCTTTCAACAAACAAATTTTGTATTACTTTGCTGTTGTGCTTCCATGCAGGAGCTGCTCAGTGAAGACAAAAGTCTGAGTTTATGGTACCCTTGATGTTTTTGGTACACCAGGTACATGGAGCATAAAGTTTGGTCAGTGAACTATATTGTTGCTTTGTCTCACAAGAAACGTGTATAAGGATGTGTCTATTTCTTAAATATTGAGTTGATGAGATTATCTGTGGGTTTTCCATAATTATTCTGACAGTCTGTTTCAGAGTGCTCAAGTGACTTTCTTACGAAATCTTTCTATTGCTTTAATAAAGTGCATGTCTGCATGACATTAGTGGATAATAAATATAGTTGTATTTACTACACTGAGGTACTTTTATTAGGAGTATCTTAGGGATTCTAAACATCAAATGCCTAAAATGGTATTTGAATTTCAGTATTTGCCTGTGGCTAACTGAGCTTAGTTTTGAAACACTGGAATTTCTGCTACAATTGAAAATGTCCCTCAAAGCCACAAATATAAATTATGTTCTTCAGATTTTGTAAAAGTACCTTCACAAATGAGGGCTGTGTGTAATAATGCTTGGTTGATCATTTTATATGGGAAGATTGTTTTCATTTGAAACAAAGCCAAGTAAAGGTGACTTGGCATTTGAAACAATGCCAAGTAAAGTGACTTAATGATCATTGTGGAGCAGCCAAACCCTTACTCTGAAATGTGTACCTCATTTTAGTTTCCTAGTGTTGGATTGTGATTTTGTGTAAACCATGCACAAAACCATGTGGAAGGAGGAGGAGGAGAAGTGTAATGTGAGAGGTAAAGCATGCTATGGTTAAATTTACTTTCAGTATTATACTATTAACCTGTCTAACATGGAAAAGTTTTACTCTGCAGCTTTACAGTGCACATCAGTGGGATGCTGGCCAGTGTTCAGATGGATTTTGCTTACAGTCAGTACTAGCTCTTTGAGCTGTTGGAACTGTTAAAAGTCCACTCAATAAATGTGCCACCTGGGACTAAAGGATGCTGCATGGGTGCAACTCAGTGGTGAAAAAGAGTGTCTGTGAGCCTTGCTGTAGGCCCATTAAGGTTTGCTGGCAATCAGGACCCATAGGTTCCTGTTCAAAATATGTTTGTGCTTAGTTTGAATTTTTTTCCCTGATTTAAATAAGCGCTTTTCTTTTTGATTCCATGCCACCATAGCTACAGAAATCAGTAACTCTGAGAATTTAATAATGGCTTTGGAAGGACTTACGCCAGTTCTTGGGTATGTGGGGCAACAAGGGTGCATTTCTGGAAAGAAACAGATGGACTGAAAATGTTCTGTTCTGTGGTACTGTGCTGTAATACAACTGAAGCCAATACCTGGGGAGTGGAGGTTTTGCAACAAAATAAATAGACAGTGAATCCAATTGGATATACTTAATTTCATACATCAGTCATGGATACATCCAATAAACATGGGTTTTACAGTGTGAGTGAGCCTAGTAGAAATTTCAGTAATCTAGAAATCCGTAATAGATGATGCTCCTGCATATGCTGGGGCAAGAGACATTTAATTTTAATTCTTCATGGCTATGATTTATTGTTGCATCAACTACAGGAATACATGAAAACTTCTGTCTCACAGCTTGACCCAAAAGTTCAGGTAAGGATGGACAATACTTGTTACAACCAGTTTGGGTTTTTTTCCTGCATTTTAAAGGGGAACAGCTACTATGCTTTGCATATCTGGGGTGAAGACTTATAAGAGGCATATTAAACTATATAAAGATTACACTTAATTTTAAGGCTGAATGTTCACATGGTTCATTTTTGTAATACTTCAGAGATTTCTTTTTTTCTTGTTTCAAAGGCAATGATTTATTTCTCCCTCAGCTCCCACCCAGGGTGACTAACATTGGAATAGTAATATTGTATGGTGTAACTTTGAATGATTTCCACACTCATTTCAGTAGTAATTAGTCCAGTTTTGGTATTAGTTCAAAACTTACTAGTCAGTAACCATAAACTTTTACATCTTCAAAGCATGATACAAGTATTAATTAGGTGTGGGCAATGTTACACTGTGCTTTGAAGTTAACACTTTCACATGCTACAGAATTAAAAGGTGGTGCACTGTGTAGAGGAAAAAGATGTTATCTTCATGGTAGGGTGAATCATCTAGAAAGCAAGTAATTGGGAAAACAAACAGACTTGTAAAAGTCATTGTTAGAGATGAAAACATTTTTTTGTAATAGCACAGTGCTTGGGATTGCTGGTTATGGATCAGGACTTGGTTTCATTAATGTTGTATTCAAGTTTCATTCTGTCAGATCAAAGTGAAAAACCACAGCTGAATTAGAAATCAAATTCAATGTTGTTTTAGTTTCAAGCAGCTTGTTTTCTCAGTTAGGCAGCAGTGTAATCCATGGGAGAGAAGTAAATTTATCAGGGCAGTGGCAGTGTTAGTAATGCAAAATCCAAAAGTGTTCACCATCCCAGCCTGCAGTAAAGGAGACATCACTCTCTAAAAATGTTAGAAAATATGTATGAAGGAGTAATGTGACCAATAATTTTTTTTTATTATTCTACTGTAATGTAAACAGCTAACTGCTGCCATTTTCACACACAGATAATTAATATTCAAGCAAATAAAATTCAAAATTAAAATACAGTTGCTTCTTAAATATGTACTTACATATATCTTCCATATTATCTGACTGGATTAGCTGTTCTATACCTTTGGTAATTTAATTGTCTGGGATTGCTGGGCAAGTTGTGTGCAACTAAACTCATTAGCCTTAAATCATATAACTTGTTTTCAATGTGTTCTAATGCTGGAAACAATAATATTTTCATTTCTACAAAAAATTTTACAGTTTTTGAGATGCCTTTTTAAAAAGAAATAGTTCTAAAAATGTAAACAAAAGGAAATGTTACGGACAAAAATATTAGTTTATCTTGATACATTATATCATTAAAATGAAGGGGCAGCTTTTGAGTGAATATGAAAAAGGTATTTATCCTGTCTGCAGGATGTGAAAATGGGTCAATGTCGCTACTGTTAGCAAGTTATCTTTTCCAAAATGGGTAAAAAAATGTTAAGTATCATTTTACCTTTTTTTAAAAGCACTGGTGGATGTTCTGAGGCAAAAATCACCCTTCAGACTGCTCTCAGGAAGATGATCAGCTGGCATGCATCCCTTCCTAGATGTGAAGGATCTGGGGCATGAATCACGCAGTCCTGTGGGAAGAATTATAGTAGCAGGCAAGCCTGGAGGGAGGACATTTCATTGATTGCTTTAAATGTGTTTTGCTTTACCCATGTGCAAAAGGGATTGAGAATTGGACATTTCCCTAAAATGAAATCTCTAGTATTGACTGTTACAATAGCATATTTAAAAGTTTCTCCCTTATGGACACAGGATAAAGCTTCTGAATGCTGAAATATAGTTTTCATACATATCTGTGTTGGGATCTGTTTTTGTAACCTGCCTCAGTGGTCTCTATATTGCAACCCAGAGGGGCAATTTATTCCTCACATTTAGTCAATTTTTTGATTTGGTGCTGAGAATAGTGGTTTTTTTTAATGTGGAAAAAGGACATAGGAAATAGTGACATGATAACTTCTTTTTGTGGATTATGTATTAAGGACACAAAGTAGCAACACAACTCAACCCTTGTGTTCTGTGTATTTAATTTTTGGAAATTCATCAGCTGATGAGATCTGAACATAAGGGGAGTTCCCAAGGTGTGGTAAATCCAAAGGGAAAAACCTTGGCTACTAGAAGATGAGTGTGTTAGGGAGGGAAAAGAACAGTCCTAATAAATTGTGTATATTCTTCCCTTTGCATGTAACCTTGTCTTGAAGGGAAAAATGTACAAAGACAAAGGGATGTGGAGAAAAGTCTCTTACTAGGATGCAGTTGGCTACCTGTTGGATTTGATCTGCCTTTGAAATCCAAAGAGCAAGCATTGCTCTTTGAATTTAGTTAAATAGAGCTTCAAAAGTGTAATGTTACAAAACCAAAATTCTTTCATAAATAAGTGATTTCTTTACTTTTGGTTTTGTTTCACTGGGATTATTTGAAAATTTCTGCAGTTAGTCTCTGATCAGAATCTCGCTTGGAACAAATAAAAATGATAAACTGAGTTGTAGCTATCTTTGTTAATGTGAGATGGAGACAGAAAGGTAAATTATTTGCTTAGTGGGATATCTATTCTAGGCATAGCACACTGTTCTCATTCCCATTGTTGATTTATTTACTGATTCCTATTCTTTTAAAGTGATTAATAGTGGGAGGGAAAGACTTTTATCTGACACGTGAATAACTTTTGAG
>NW_008237239.1:9521824-9527332 GCF_000691975.1 Corvus brachyrhynchos | reverse complement strand
TTGTGATCCTTTGGAATTTTTTCCATGCATTATTTAAATATAGTATGATGCAACACGGACATCAACCTTCTCATGAAAGGAGGAGAAACCACCCCAGATGTAAAGTAAGGGAAGGACACCTGACATTAAACCACTGGCCACTGAAATAAAATCCTTTAAGGGAGAGAAGTGAAGACCTGCAGTTGCATGGAAGGTAGGACAGTCAGGGGGTCGTTGGCCCTCTCGGTTTCCTATGACTGTAGCTCCCAGGGCGGTCAGTGGGCGGGCGCGGGGGTGGCCCCGCCCCCTTGCCGTGCCCGTCCCGCTGCCGGGGCTGGCCGTGCCGGCAGGCGGCTGTCGAGCCCAGGAAATGGCTTTCGGCTGCGTCTGCCCGAACTGCTGAGAGGGTGACCTGAGCCGCTCTGTGGTGAAAATGCGCGAACCAGTTCTAAATTAAAACTCGCTAGAGAGATTAAACAGTAACCTAGGATACCGAGTGTGTTCAAATGGTAAGGCAGATTTTGCACAAGTGCGCATACATTTGTTTCTGATTGTAATTCAAAGTCAGATGATAGTAAAATATTGGTTAGCAAGTCTGAAAATGAGTGGTGCTGATCCTTTGCTACACATTCATCCACTCTTCATTTTTCTACAGCTCGAGTTAGTACCATGACAGTCTCCATCTTGCAGTATTGATACATTCGTCAATCCATACACTCTGCTTGAAAGCTGCTATTGATGCTGAGAGCAGTGACTGTTCAAGTTTTTGGTTATTATCTCAAATAATCTTTATGCCTGTAGATAATATGGCAATGAAAAAAAATTGTCTGTCAGGATTCACATTGGCCATACTAACTCTGCACATTAGATGTGGCTTGATGTTCTTTTAATTTAAAGTAACGTGCATGGAAGGGGTTGATGGCAGAATGGAGAAGACATGGGTTAGGTGAACTGGAGGTAACAGAAATTAAGGTAGCAAAGCCCTGGCGTTTATGGTTATGTTTGGATATAATTCTGAAGACATGTACAATGGAAGCAAATGGATTTATAGTATTCAAGCAGGCAATACAAGCATTAGAGAGTTGAAAATTATATTTTGAAGTAATGATTTATGGGTATTTCCTGATATTTTGTAGTTGTCCAGCCTCCAGGTTGGGATACAGTTTATATTATCGAAAGGAAATGTTGAATTATCATGTCATAGTCTTGTTTCACTGAGAAAAAAGTAAATCCCTGTGAAATAAGGCTGTTTGTACTTATAATATTGCTAGTTGATGCTGATTGACAACACATTTTCTCTGCTACATATGGTGTGGAAAGATGTGCTCTTGACTATAGTGCAGGCAAAAAAGTGAGCACAGGATATTTTGTAAAAGCAGATGGAAGTTCTCATTTTCCTCCTATTTATAGCTGGTGTATGTAGTGTCCTTTCAGTTCTGTTATTCAATCACTGATGTATTTCTGTTTGCTGAGATGAGAGGGAAAAAAAAGAAACAAGCCTTTATTTTGCTATGTAAAATGCATTTCAGTACAGGAACTGGACTAGAAAAGATGAAAGGGTACAGTTCTTCCCACAAAAATTCAGAGATAGGAAAAAAATTAGAATTAGGTCATTCTAAGTGGTGGCTGAGTTTGCACTAATAAATGAAGTTTTCATTCTGCCTTGAAGCAGGAGTGGTGTGGTCTAACTAATATAGTTTCCGGGTAATTTTCTGCTTTAAATAAAAAATAGATCAGCACTCAGAGTAAAACCGTAAGTTTATTTTGCCTAATAGTTGAAATAGCAACCGAGTGGAAGTGAGTCTCTAGGCAGATGCACAGCTCCCAATGCTTTGCATACTGCTGGTTATGGTTAACCAGCCTCTGGGAGACACAGGAAGTCTGTGGGGAACTCGGCGCAAGCTGAAGTGTCAAGACACCTATTCTTTTGTCTCAAAGTATTTCCTGAGCTGTGAAGTAATGATTACCCACTCACCACATGGAAGTGTTATGAACATCAATATTTTTTAAAATTACAGCACTTAGAGTGCTGGTGATGGGGGAAATACATGTGCAAAGGGAGGAGGGAGCTAAATTCTTTTGGTTTTGAAGCAGAAAGAGATAATACAGTTTTTGCAACCCTTCTTTTTTTTTTTTTTTTTTTGTGGAGTAAAAATCCAATTTTAATATGACAAAGACTGCTGGCTAGCAAAGAAAAGGATTAATGGCACCTCACACTGAGATAGAGATATTTGGAAGTAATTTGTTTGGTCCTGCTGAGTTTTGTGGCAGTGGAAAGCTAAGCTGCTTCTGTCTTTAGAAAGCGTGCCCACAGGGAGTGTCAGACAGCTTTTCTGCCACTCCAAATTAATGATGCAGATTGTTTTTCTGCCAAGATAATATCCTTAGGTACACTTGGAAACTCAAGTAGATTCTGTTGAAAAGTGAACAGAATTAACAAAATACACAACTACTGTAATTATTAGACTTACGTGGATTTAGTCCAAAAGCAGAATTGGGCAGTTTTCTTTTAAAGCCTGCATTCATGAGTCAATGATGGGGGAAACAGCTAAATATAAAAGTAAATTTTCTAAGCTAAAAGTAAGTTGTCATCATCTGCCAGAAGAAGCTAGTGGTTTACAAGGATACTAGAACAATGCAATCTATCATGAAGCCTTTGCTGCATGTAAAATTACTTGAATATGTCTTTAATGTGTTCTTGAGTCCCTTTAGTTGCATCCCTCCTCCAACTGATGATTTTAAGGATGTGACTAGAAGAATAAAAATCTGTAGGGTAATATTTGTTTAATTATTTCTAGGCCTAGGGCCAGTTGCATTCCCTGATAATGGAAACAATGTCAAAATTCTAAGTGATTAATTTTAACATTTCTGGCAATATCCTGCAGAGATGTGGCAGACTCTTCCCCTTGTCTTACAGCTTGGTCATTCCACATCCTGAACTGCTGAAGGAGGAGAGCCTAGCATTCCATTTATTTGGGAATCTCCTAGAGCAAGAGTGTGCTTAAGCAGGAAAAGGGGATAAGAGTGACTGATGTCAGACTTCTCTCTAAGCTGAAGTGGTAAGTATTATGCTGCTAAGACTTCTGTTTTATTTTTAATAAATTAAAATTTGTTTCAGTCACATGTTCTTAATGCATTGTTCATGAATTCCAAATTCTGCGATAATTTCTCTAAATGCTTTTTGTCTTTAACTCCAAATCAATTACCTGTATCACAATAGCTTATTGTGATGAACTATGATCTCTTCTTTACTGACTGATTTTTAGTTAAGTAAAGGTGAAAAGCACATCTCTATACATGTACCTGATACATAAAAGTGCTTCCATTTTTGGAAGAAGTATGGGTTAAAAGCAAACTAAAAATCAGAAAGCAATCTTGAAAATAGTTGTGCTCATATTTAAATTCAAACACTAATAAAACCACTGAAGTATGTTGGGAAGAACAGGCTTTGCACTTGACTTTTTGGAAACTTCTTCATCCTTTGAGGCAGATTTTGTGCTATTTCTCTACAAAATGAGAATAACAATGCCTGCAGAAACACTAGGGTGGGTCCGAGAAACCGTATGTTACTGTGTGCAACTTCTAATCAGCCTGACTTTCCAAGTCTAACTGTTAAACTTCCAAAGATGAATAATTAGCCAGGCTGCAGTGGTACTCAGGTGCAGTGATAGTGTCCTCTTCTGGTGCTAGCTTGTTCAAAACCTGCTCAGTAATATCTTTTGATTGCTCCTCTTTATCGTGTACATATGCTCTTAAAAGGCAGGTATAGCCCAGAGGCTGCTGTGATGACACCTGTCCTATTTTACACAGCATGTCAGAGCAGCCTCTCAGTCAGTTCTGAAGTTACTCAGAATCTCTGGAACATCCTCCAGCCCTGATGCTTACTTTACCTTCAGGTTTGTAAAAGTGTTTTTTGGGGAGAGCTGCCTGGAAAGAAGGAATCCTGTTTGTCCTGAGAAAAGCTCTCATTGCTAGAATTAGGCTTTTTAAGCATTACTGACTAGCTAAATATTGTTTTAATGTACCCATGATACAGGCTGCAGTTTCCTTCTTCTAAATTGTCTACAAGTCACCGGAAGCTATTTGATTTTGTTACATTGCTCTAAATAGAAAACAAGTTCTGACATGTTGGGAATGTTGGCATTGCACATTTTGCAGAACTAGGAGTAATTAGTTAATTCTTAAATTAGAGTTAAGTAAAAGAACCTGAGACTTCACGTATCAATCAACCAACCACAAATATAAATACATATATTATGCATTGAAACTCTCTTGATGTATATTTAATGCAATGAAAGGCCAGTATTTAAATTTGAGTGCCAACTAAGTGCCTGATTTCCAAAGCTTCTGGATCCATAGATTTAGAATTTAGAATCAATTTTCCAGTAGATTAATTTTCAATACTCTATTGGGGCTTCTAAAGTTGAAAATTTTAACTCGAAAGTTGTTTCTCTACGGTTCATTTTTAGATATCTAAACTGAAACAATTGGAAATCTGAATTTTCCTGAAATGATCAGTAAGTGAAAAATCCTGTCTCTCCAAGAGCTGGCAACAAATTTCAAATTCACATCAGGAGTCTTTCCTCTAGTGTTTAAAGGTTCAGTGTACATTTGTTT
The DNA here is from genome assembly GCF_000691975.1 of Corvus brachyrhynchos. Classification (NCBI taxonomy): domain Eukaryota; kingdom Metazoa; phylum Chordata; class Aves; order Passeriformes; family Corvidae; genus Corvus; species Corvus brachyrhynchos. The sequence continues at coordinate 9,522,736 of NW_008237239.1, read as the reverse complement.
CTCGAAGTGACCCTTTTTAAAAAAAAAAGTGTCATACCAGGCATGCGAAACCAAAGCTGCCCAGATCGTTGTGTGCATTTATAAACCTTGGTTGGGACACGGTGGAGTATGGATTACTGTGTGATTAAAAAGTGTTGAAATGCCTCTTTCTAAAATTATTATATGTGCAGCATGTTATAGGTATTCATTTACAACAGGTACATTGAAAGCATATAAAATGAACAAATTCTTTTAATTTTTACTTAATTGTGTTTTGAACCCGTGTTATTTCATTATATCATCTGATTATTTAAGAATTGTATAAATATATGTGATAAGCTGGTAGCTAAGCAAAAGGCTGATTGATCTTTCCAGCATTTAATGGAAATTGTTTTTTCCTAATTCTGAAAGCCATGTTGAGTGAATTCAAACATGTAACTAAACTATAAAAACTACTAATAAATATTTCTGCTTCATTACTTTAATCCTCAATATGGGTTCTGCTTGCTGAGTATTTTCAGTAATTTATCCCATTTTATAAAAATTATTTCTAAGCAAAAAATGAGAGGAAAATGAAGAAATTCATGCCCCCAGAGGGGAATTTAAGTCAGGTAGCTTTAAAAACATTTGCTTTCTATCAGTAGCTTTATAACACTTTGGTGGAAAAATAATCTTTGACAAGGATTTAACACCTGTCCTTTTCTAGTTGCTGAATAAACTCCCTGTTACAGTCAATGATGTGATTCATCCAAGTTCTCTATCAAAAATGGGCTTGTTTCCCTCAGCTGGCAGCCTCACCTTTCCTAACATCTCAAGTTGTGATTTACATATAGAGCTGTGATGTAAACAATAGAAAAATCTTTGTTTGTGTCTCTGTGTCGGCGCGGTGCCCGGTGAGGAGGGGGGGAGCCGGGACCCCGCCGCTCCCGGCCG
>NW_008237239.1:9475808-9521063 GCF_000691975.1 Corvus brachyrhynchos | reverse complement strand
AGAGCTGCTGCTCCCCCGAAAACCACCGGGCTGCTCAGACGAGCAAAGCGTTTTCAGCTGCCGGCCCTAATTAGAAGCAGCTACTATACATCTTTGTCTCTAAAAGTACTGCAGAACATTGGCTAACACTGCATTGGATTTGTTTTAAATACGAAGAATTGGAAGCAACAAGACAGGCAGTGTCTGTCTCGCGTTAGGTCTTTATTAAAGCTCCGCTCGTCCCTCCGAGGGCTCTTCGGTTGTGCCGAGGACGGCAGAGAAGGGGCTTCTCCCGGGGGAGGGCCGGAGCGAGGCACAGCGATGCCTGCTCGCAGTGGTGGGGTGTTGTGTCTCCTCTCTCAGGTTTCCTGCTATTGGAGCTAACGCTGCTCGTGGGAAAGCTTAGGCATAAAAAAGAAGAGTACCAAGGAGCATTTACGTCCCCGCTTTAAATGCCGCCTGCCCTTCATTTATTTGCTTTTAAAGACTGTGAAGCAGAGACACTTGTACTAAGAAAAAAAAATTACAGAAAGCTAAACATTGCAGCTTGAAGTCTCGTCCAGGAACTCTTAATCTGGACCTAGCGTTATAGGGTGTTTTTGTTAAGTGGGTTTGTTGTTTTTTTGTTGTTTTTTTTTTTTCTTTCCAGCTGCATTAAATATCTTTATCAGTATTTTGTAGTGCAGGGCTATAATTCTCTAGAGGAGCAAAGATCTGCTCAACGCCGAGACAAGGGGTTGCCCGAGGAGCCAGGGCAGCCGTGGCGCTGCGGGCGGAGTGGCTGGGTGGGGCGCAGGGGGCTGGGAATGCCAGCGGAACTCCTGAAGCCACCTGAATTAAGTTGTGTCTGATTATGCAAAATGAAGGTGTAATAGCATCACGTGTACTACGTGGAGAAGCCTGATTTAAAGGTATTTAGGAGTTACTTTAGTTTTTTGCATAGTACCTTGTACTTAACTAGGATTTGTAGGCACGATGAGCATTCAGACAAAATACACTTGTTAAGTACTGATGGCACTGCTGTAACAAGCCTGAGTTCTAAAACTGTTGTAATATTGGCAGTAAGGATAAGAAAAAGCTGTGGTTTGTATTGGCCACACAAGAGTGTGTGTGTAGCTCATGCCTGCATGTACTTCAGGTGAGAAGTGAGTGTCACTTGAGGAGAGTGGGGGTTGGCATTTCGGTGAGCACTGGCTGTAAACACTTAAATATGTATTGCTTTAGAAAATAGGGTTTTAGGTTACTCATATCTGCTCATTTTTGTAGCCTGTAGCCACTTAATTGTATTTTTTTTTTGTTCAGCTTGTAAATGACAGTCGAAGGTTTTGTACTCTGTCTTGTGTTCAGTTTTTGTATGAAAGTGCTTGTCTTTGTCATGCACTTAAGAAACATATGCAGAAAGATGGATTTTGACCTCAGGCTTCCCTTTAATGATAGGTATTTAACTCATGGTGTCGTGAAACTAGCTGAAATTTATTTTGACCTACTATATTTCTTTTGTTGTAAGTCACTAATTCTTATGCATTAGTTTGAAGAAATAATGCAAGAATTTTAAGCTAAAAGTTTTACTGCAATACTTTTATTTCAGCAAAATTTAATATGTTTTTTCCTTGATATCAGGCGATGATCTGCAACTCCACAGTGAGGTAACTTTATGCATAAAATAGTCTGTTTGTAACTGTATAGCTAGACTTTGATAATGCAAGTTTTTACATTACAGGATACCTTTAAGATGTTTTTAAATTGAATCTAATCATACTTTAAAAAATCTACATGTTTAGAAATCAAACTGGTTTCTTAGTTGGAAGAATTTTTAGTGCTTCACTTACTGAAAGAGTATTAAACTTTAATTGTATTAACTTGTGCTGGGCAAGTAAACATTACTTTTTTAAGATCTGGCACAAAATCAAATTCATTAAGAAGTATCTTAAATCTAGGTTAAAAACACAAGGAAAAACAGTATTTGTGGGTCTTCTAAGACAGGGCTCTGAACAAGATAAAAATAAACTCTTAGACATATTTGTGTTCTAGTGTAGCAGTTCCTTCATTTCCTGTTGTTAGCATCAGTGGGGCTTCGGGAGGCAGCCTGAGCTGCTCTGGGTTTGCTGATGGCAGCAGGGGCATGAGAACTCGCTGTGTTCAGTTCCCAGCTGCAGAGAACTCCTCTGGTTTTCTGGACACCTCATTGGGCCTAAAGCTCTCTTTCTTTAGTGCTTTCATCTCATAAAGTGGAATTTTTCAGGATTAAGAATGGTATTGAGATTACAGTTTTTCAGGGCATTTGCATATAGGTATGTATGCTTTGCTAATTCATTGAAACAAATTTGATGATTCTGTACCAGGCTTTTTTAATATCTCCTTAGCTCCGCCTTCTTAAGCTCTATCTCTTCATGCTGGTTTTTGATATTTTACGCTAAATTACATTTCTGCTGTAATTTTTAAGTTGTTCTGGAGTTCTATACTGTTTGCTGTTTTGGATAAAGTAAAAAACTGGGCATAGATGAATATAGAGACAAATAAGGAACCAGAAGAAAAATTAGGGGATAAAGAAAGGAACTCATATCTGGTATTTATGTGGTAATTATTAAATATGGCCATTCTGGTATTAAAATCATATGTATGCTAATTAAATTGTTACATCAGGGAAAGGTCAGAGGAAAGATTTTCTTTGATTGGCCAATATTTTCTAATTCTTTAAATTTGGTAGCTGTTTGTTTGTTTTTCAAGCAAGGTTTTTTTTTTTATAAGTACACCACAATTCTCTGAAGTGAATATGCATTGTACAAAACATGTATGTCGAGTAGGCTAAAGCACTTGGTGCTTTTCAGTGTGTCTGAAAAGCATGAAACACATGCTCCCTGCTGTGTTTCTTTTGATAGCATTGTATGAAGTAATGTCAATTAATAATAGCAAAATAGACGTTGCTGTATGTCGAGTAGGCTAAAGCACTTGGTGCTTTAATAATAGCAAAATAGACGTTGAATCATAGAAGCCATCCTGTGATTGGAACTGTTTCATTCCACAACATTTTCTGTGCTGGGGGAAATATGCTCCCTTTTTCTGCTTTCTTATTATAATAGCGGATTTTGATTATGATTTGAAAGTAGTATTCAACAAATAGTTTTATTCTCATCAGTGTATATATCTTTGTGGTCACTCTGCAACATATTCCTTATGGTATGACCACAGAAGATGTAAGATACTTTGGTGAACTGCTCTGCGTAATAGTCTCTTAATGGTTAGAACATAGTAGTGAGAACTGGGAAGTCTTGTCTTCTCTAATTCAGATGAAGTATATTTTTTGAGAATTTGGCTGTTGACTGCCGAATTTTCCTGTCTCTAATGTTTAACTTCTTTGTAGGTAACATTTGTAAAGCAGCAATCAGTTGATGAAAGAGGGCACATAATTGCAAAGTAGCATTGCTGCACTTCATTTGTGAAAGAAAATTTTTGCTGTTAATTTAGATACAGATACTTTTCAGAATTAACTTTTTGGGATTTTTCATGCTTTGTTGAAATACTGCTTGCTTATGTTCACCTCGTGAACAGTAAGAGGGTTCACACATTGAAGTAGTGGTTAGACTTGCATTTTTGCTTTATAAAGTGTCCTGACTTCTGTCAAAATGTGCTGTAATGTACAAGGCAAGAATAGATAGATGGAACTAAAATGGGGGGGGAGGAAGGGGGGTAGTAACTTCAAATATTTGGAAATAAAAATGATAGATTATGATATGTTTAAGAATCTTCTCAGTGTGAGCATCTGTTCAGTGTGTATGTTTCTGTACATCTGGAGTTCTCTTTGTGGTGGGTGTAAAATGTACAAATAGCATTAATATAGAATATTTAAAAAAATGCATCTGGTTATTGTCATCTTGCATTATTGTGCTGTTAAATTGAATATGTAGTGCATTTGCTTTGATGCTAAAGGCTTACTAAGCTTTGGAGACTGGAGCGTAGCTGATAATGAAGTTCTTGGTGTAATGAGAGGAGACACAGTGATTGGCACTCTGAAGTGGCTTGTTTGGAAATTAATTAAAGAGTTTGTTCTGTCTCTTTAAAAAAAAACCAACCAGGAAGGATGTTTTTTGAATTTTGATGCACATTCTGTTGTCCAACCCCTGTGAACCCCTTAATAGCAGTTGGCAAAAAAAGAGTTTGAATACCATGTCAGAACATTTTCAGTCTGTAGAACCAGTCTAGCCATCTGTTTCTCACCTCTTGATAAATATTTAAAACAGAAATTTTGCTGAGGGCTTTTGTGCTGAGATTTCATGATTAAAAAGAAATGGCTAGAGAAGATTTAATGATACTATTGTTGTGAGCTCCTTGGGGCAAGAAGCAAACCATCTTTTATAATTAAGAAACCACTGGCACTGTAGAGTAGTGTTTTAGAAATTAGTTATGTTGGACCAAAGAAAGATCAAAGTATATATTTGGTGATGTGCTCTTTTTAATCTTTCCTTAAACAAAATTCATGCTGTGCCTAAACCCAAGTTCTATTTTTAAAAATATTAACTCAGTTGCATCAGTAATTTTTCAAAAGTGTTAAAAATTTTCTTTTGCTTTCAGTCCCACTTTCAGACATTGTTTCCTTCTTATTTTAAAATCACAGTCTCTTTTTGTAGAAGATAAGTCGCGTGGTGATGTTGTCTAATCTTAAAAGTTGTCAAGTGTAATTATATATGGAAAACATCCACAGGATGTAAATATGAGTTAGATTCAAAAAGTAGGTAACTTTTATGTAGCATACTTCTGTTGTAGTAATGTATTGTGTTTTTGTTCACTAGATTAGAAAATTTATTTTTTAGCTAAATAAAAGTTTTTTTCCGAGCAAAAAAAGTTTTTCCTCTTGAAACTGAGAAACCTTTCTTGACAGCAAATGTGAATGTGGCTGTGTAGTTACTAGTATTGTTAATACAGATAACAAACCACTGTAAATAATTCTAAATATCAAACCATATTCCGTATGGAAGTTCTTCTGTGCTCTTGAATCTTAATATTTTGTAAACTTACTTTCTAGTGTGCTAACAAACACTGTGTTAAAGGCAATACTCTATTTAACAGGGAGGTGTTTGAGAGATGGAACATGGATTTTTTTTTTTACACCCCCAGATTTCTCCTTCAGCTTAACCGAAAGATTGCAAGCAGTACTCTGTATAGATTCTCTCTTCATTCAGTACTCTTGCTGTTGTGGTCTGAAAATGTGTGCAAGGAATGTGTCTTGTGGCTAAAGTATAAGATTACAGAGTTTTCCAGATGCATGGGATGGTTACACATTTCCTCTGTCTTGGGTGACATGCTGGATAAAATGGCTAATTGCTGTGAGGTTCCAGTCCTTCACAAGGAGTATTGTGCAGCTTATCTTATCCCTGTGAAGACCTCTGAGATTTCCAACTAGAAAGTTATGTAAGGATCAAATACTTGGTTATTGAAAGTGTAGTTGCTTTAGGCTTTGGTGTGAAAACAAGTATTGAGTTTTAGTTGGAAATGTTTGTCTGTATTTTTCCGGCAATTGTCTGGTTCACAAACATCTGACCTTTTTACTGTTTTTTTCAGGAAGGGGTGTGTCATTGTCATGAGACTTTATCAGTTTGGATTTGATGTTGAACATAATTTAAGAATGCATACATATGTCCTTGACTGTCTTTTTAGAAAGGGTTTTTTTTGAGTTTTGAACACTTTATAATATATCTATTAAAAAGGCATCTGTTTTTATTTATGGCCCCACTTGTTTGTGTACTTGGAAGTGTATATACTTTTCAATGAAGTTTGTACAAACATACATGAGACTTTACTAATCTGGAAATCCTGAACACTGGAAGAGTATTGCTGTCTTGTAAAAATGTATGCAGTATCCTTGTTCATAGTATGAAATCTGAGAGTTGCCTTTATCAAGATTCTAAATGCTGTAGCTGTCATTTGATTTCCTGAGTGAGAATAGTAAAAAGGTTGTTGGAGATTGCAAGATCTTTTATCTCAACCAAGCTGAGGATTTCTTTAGAGTGTATCTGTCAAAATAACGATCCTTTGGAATGGCAAATTCATTAGAATTTGGGATGGAGGAAAGCATCAGTAGAGAGAAGTCTGTTGGCAGCGTGCTCATGAGCTGAGGGTTGCCCAAGTAGGTATGATTTGTGCTTTCAGGTGTTTGCAGGTGAATACTGGAAGACAGAAGATTTGTGTTATTGCTTGTGTAAAGTTGTCACTGATGCTGTAGACCTAAGTCTAAAATATCTAAAAGTTAATTAGTGTTATTTTTTAATTAGTTCTTATACTGGATTAATCTGGGTGAGACCCTCATTTGTTAATATAGTATCTTTAAATATTTCAGTCCTTAGAATTGCAGAGCTCTTTTTAGTGTGCTTGGTAAAGCCAGTGATGAGTAATGTAGGGTGTTTTATTTTTTATGGAGGGGAAGTTTACACATTTCAGAATAAGTTTTCATTGTTCATACAACACATGTGCATACTTTTTAAAGAACTTGAATTCCTTTTGGTAGAGAAAAGAATTCCCCGAAGTCCAGATATGTTCAGCTTTTTCCTTGTAATGGTGAACAAACTGTTCAGTGAAAGCTGAAATTCCAATCACATTGTTTCATTTTGCCCCTAGTGAGTTTACATACCCCAGTCCCAGTGCTTTCTTGGCAGAAGGTTTAGAGGTTTGTCTTCACATGTATGTCAGTGCTTCAGCTGGATGGGAAAAGAAGGAAAAAAAGTATTATACTAATAAAAGCCTTCTGGTTTTCATTAAAATGCAGACCCTCTACACTGACTTTGTTTATAGAATTATCTGCAATAAATTTCTGAGTTGCTGGATTTTTTTTCAGCTACAAGTTCTAGTCTAAGAGGAGAGTGGCAGGAGTATTACATTTCCTGCTAGGTGACTAGAACAAGAAAGGGCTTAATTTTAGGTGTACTAAATTTTCTGATAATTTCTACTGTATGGAAATTTGAAATAGTTACATGTAAGATTCATGAATACCTTTTCTTTGATTTTTTTTTTTCTTTTGTTTAGTTAGAACTCTGCTTCTGCTTTGTCATTTACAATGAAAAGGGCATTAGACTGATGAAACTACTTTCTGGCATGGTGGTTTGTACATTTGTCCGTAGTTTTATTACTTTTTACGTCTTTTGCAGGAGAAGCGCAGTCTTACTATGAGCTAAAATGCTAATATTGCAGGACATGAATTTTTCTTGGGCTTTACTGTGTAACTCTTGTGTTGTCTTGGCCAAATAAACTTAATTTTTGTCTCTGTTAGTTGGGTTGTAAAATTGGAATACACTTTGTTTCTTGTAATCAAATTATTCTACAAATATTGTTACGATATTACTTTAACATTGTTTAATGTGTAAGGGCACAGTAATATAGTGTTTTAAGATACTGAAAGTAACCCTTGCACTTCTTCCTGGTTTTGGAGAGGATAGAGTTAATTTACTACTAAGTAGCTGGTACAGTTGCTGTGATGTGGATGCTCAGAAGTGTTTGTTCCAGAGGCAAGTACCATGCGAATCACTTCTCCTTGGCTGGTACACAGCAAATAGTATAACGTGCTTTTTTGTAGTTCTGTATTAAGAGATTTTTTTTTTTTTTTTTGTATTGTGCAATGAAATGACATCCGCTAGATTTTAGTTTGGAGTTATTTAAGTACTAAAGAACAACTGAGATGACAGCAATTGCACTGGAGAGTTGAGAGGCAGCCTTAACTTTTGGCATACTTGAAGTAACCAGATGTGAGTGCAGGTGATGAAGATGGGTGTGCCTTTTGGATCTCCATCTGCTTCATAAGTCTTTTGGAAAGAGAGCATTTGATTACTGGATTCCTTCTCATGTTGAATGCTCAATTCAACTGGGTGTGAAAACCTCACTTCGTAAATTCTGGTTGGTAGAGTAGTTGGAGGGCGTTTTCTTTGCATGTGGGTATGCTTCTTGAACACTTTGTCTTTACCCCAGATGGCTCATTTCTTTCAGAGAAAGTCAGTAATGTTTTACTTTTCTTAGAATATCCTTCAAATAAGCATTTGGTCTAGGTGGCATGGGGTTTTCTTCTGGCAGTGAGTGGGAAAATAATTGATGTTTGTGAACCGAAGACAACACCTGTGCTGCAGTGCAGTTGGCTGTCTCTACAGCAGGGGGATACTCTGGAAGGGGAAATTGTAATGTTTATAATATCGAAGACTTTTTAATCCTTACAATAAATGGATAAAGTATTCCTGTTGCAGCTATCTGTTATGGCATCTAATTGGCCTGCAGTTTTTTCCCCTATTTATATGAAGTCAGTCACAATTAGAGGAATATTTAGGGTATTTGACATCAATCAAAACCAATCATTGGGGTATATTTTATGTTTGTGTTTATGTAGCACCTAGTACCATTAGTCACAGTGGCCTTGTGTTGTGCTGCATTCTAAACAAAGTCACTATAAAGAGCACCCCCAGTCCAACTTTGAATTCCAGCAGGGGCTGTGTCATTTCGTGGTCATGCCAAATGGGAGTTGTGCAAACCCCAGTATTGTTCAGCACAGTGGGCAGTGATCTCAGCTGCAGACTCTTCACTGTTTTTGTTGGTAAACCTTGCAAGCAGAGGGTGGCAGTGGGGCAGATCTTTGTCATCTTTGCAGGGGATGAGAACCCAAACAACCTGAGAGAATGCAGGAAATACTTGTTGAAATGTACAAGGGAGTGTTGGTGTCTCAAGTGAAGCAAACAGTAATCCTTTGGTATGATGAGGTAATAAGCTGGAATCAGCCAGCAATGCCCTTGGAAGTGAGGTTAAGAAGCTAATGTTTGATGCGATAGAGAAGGATGCAGAGAGACAGGAAGAGATAATGCTGGGTGAAAAACATGTGGGTGAAAGGATAATCTCTCAATACCAGAGAAGAGGATGTGGTGTGGCTGAGAAAGGAGATGGGTAGAGAATGTGTAAGGATTGCAGATATTGGAATGGTTATAAAGAGACCGATTTAAAAAAAAATAAAAAAAAGAAGCTGTTAACAAGTTTTAGGATGGACATAAATTTGAGATTCAGGAAAGAAGTCAAATAACCAAGTGAAAGAAAGGTTGAAGTTTGAGACCCTAGTATAGAAGGTATAAACCAGTAAAGTGCAGTAGCCGCAAAGATATGATGGACATTATATGCTTTTAAATGAAATGTTTTATCTTAGTTTTTCCCTGAAAACAAGTTCAAATTTGTGATTAGTAAATGGAAAACTGTTTGAAGGTCCACTGAGGAAGACTGATAAAACAATTTTGTTCTGTAGAGTCAAAAATTGATTCCCTTATGCCCCTAATATCTACTTTATTTAGACCCTAACAGTGCAGGTACTTAATTACATATTTAATTTTACCAATACTTGTTCATTTTAGGAGCAAAGATCTCACAGGATCAGTGAAACTCATTAATGTGCTTGAGTGTAGATACTGTATTGCTGAGAAATTTTCAAAGCAGTTTTTTTTGTTTTAAGAAAGGGAGTATTTGCAAACTAGCTCTACCTGTAGCTTGTAGTTGTTGCATGGCATTATTTAAATCAGCAACAATTACTGATGTTATTTAATTTAGTGGATCTCTTTTCAGCCTTATGAGTTTTGACTGCTGTGAACTGTGAATTAGAAGAACAAGGATATGTACTTGGATTTATGAAGGGTGAAAATTTTATTTTCAGAGTTAAATTTCAGAGAATTAAAATTTTATTTAAAATCTTTATCTCAGTAACTATGGTTTTTATTATTTGGGAAATCTGCTAAACAATAGATGATGAAATTTGAGATCTGTGCAATATGGTCAGGGTGTTACATATTTGTTTGGAGGAGCACAAGGAAAGGAGGAACTTGTCTTGAATAGTTCTTCAGCATGTTGTAATAAAATGGTAAAAACCAGACTGGAATGTCTGGTTAGGTCTCATGTCTAAGAAGATGGCATGTTTAAAGAGGAAAACTTAAATTTCTTGAAAGTAAGTAGTAACTTATGAGGAAAATCCAAATGTTTGGGATTTTTCTACATTGTAAGTATTGTGAGGGCAATGTAGATTGTACAGTTCTATGTAACTTAAATAGAAACGTCACCATGTGAGGCAAGCTGAGCAGTTTTGTGAAGTATCCTGGCTCTGCATGATACTCAAATATTTACTCCTGTAGAAGAGGTGTGGTGGTCTGATTGAGTGTTGAGATTGAGACTGAGGAAACAGGGGTTGTGAGTTACTTATTTTGGTTTATCTTGATTGCTTGTTTGTTTTGTAAAAGCTGTGAGGTCTTTTGTGTTATTTCTGCTGAAGTTTTGCAATCACATAAACTAGATCTTTTGACTTACCTCCCCAAGTTTGAGATGCTGTTAATACTAAGACCTCTCTCTCATAACAGGGGTAACTTCTTTCCAAAATGGCTTTTTAAGAACATGTTCACTTTGATGTTGGTGCTAGGGAGAATAATTATCATCTTTCTAGGAATGACGTTGCAGTTCCTCCTCGCTAGCCTAGCACTTGAGAGGTACAAGTGTGATTTCCCTGACTTCCAGCTTTATGTTCTGCATTCCTGAGAGGGAAGCAGTGAGGTAGGAGTAGTTGTGCACAACAAGACATTTTAACTGGAAGGGACATCCAGTTAGTGGATTGGAATTGGAGTTTTATAAAACCAGGGATTGGCTCTGTATATTAAAACTGTAGTAGGTGCAGACAAACCCAGTGTTAGGCTAAGTGTGCTGCCTACTCTTCCTGCTTGGATGTCTTAGCATCCAGTGACTTCCAATTATTTTGGTTCTGTGGTGTTGTCATTCAGTTTTGCTGAAATTTCAATAGTTGAACTGAAGTAATGTTCTTAAGAGGTTTAAAATAGTCTTAAAGATGAGATGCCAGTGGTATTTATGCTTAGTGATTCTTAGATAAAATGTTGTTCGATGTTCTGTCTGGTTTATATTTCAAGGCTGTAATTGTGGGCTGTGTAATGAATACATTTTGACATCATTTGTATAAAATGCCTTGCAATTTTTGAGAAAACATGTAATTGTCTTAAGGAGATAGTGCTGAATGGCCAGGATTCATGCTTTTTACAATAACAAGGTACCATGGAATATCACTGCTTCAAACTCAAGTTTCAACCTTAAGTTTTAATTCTGAAGGGAGAGCTTATACAGACCATTATGCACACATTAGGTGGGAATACTGCTGTGTATATATACTGGGTGCTGGGAAATGTGAATTTTAAGACCGTATATGTAAATGTCTCTTACTATCTTGGTAGGCTATTTGTAGTACTTTGTATTTAGCATTTGTACTTAGCATTTCAACTTCATGCAGGCATAATCAGAATGTAAGTCAAACCTGAAACTTGTGGCTTTCCTGACTGCTTTTCTTCATTATGTCATTGGAAAAGAGGTTTGATTTTTTGCTGACTTACGTTCATTTGTGGGAAGAGGATCATGATCCCATATCTCCCTACTTAATCTAACAGTTGTTTGGATGTTGCCTGTTATCCTTTCAGGACTGTTACCGGTTACGCTGTTACAAAGACAGCATAGCTTTTTGTAGTGTTGGTTCTTCTTGTTCTTTCTTGATCAATGTAAAACAATGTTTCATGTGGTGTAAAGGGATTTTTGTTTTTTAAGGAAGGTGGTGAATTTTAAAGCATTTCTTCAAGAGCACTTTGCAGATTTTTCATTTCTTTTCAGTTGATTTCAATTATCTCAAAGTAGCACAGTATGCAGTTGAACTTCATTGCAGGATTTTTTTTTTTAATATTACTGTATTTTGCAAAAAGCTGACAAGGGCACTTGAAAAATATAACTAAAAATCTATGTATTCCTGCCACAGTAGAGGGATTTGAGGCTTTGCTTGTAGTTGGATGCCGCTTGAGAGATACACTAAAGCTAATCCACTGCCACTAAAGCTAATCCAATACTAAGTTTATAGCAGGAAATGGCACCCTAACATCTTAAACAGCTTTTTTTTTTTTTTTACCATCAGACTGTACTTGTCTGTGTTCTGAAAACAGTTTCTTCTGATCTTCATTTGCTAGAAGTTCCTAACACCTTACTTTCTCAATTTTTAGTTTGTTTAGGCTATCTTTGTTATTTTTATTCATAATCTTTTTTCTTTGGTTACAAATGAATTGGTTGCAATTCATTCAGTTGCTTCAGCTGCATTACTTTCTGTATTATGCTTAGTATTAGCTTGTATTTTATGTGGGAAAGAGATGAATAAAGAGAATGGCAAGTTAACAATGAAGAAGTATGAGTTACACGAATTTATTTTTAAGGTCATCTTTTGGGGTACAACATGCTTTCTGATGTATGCAGTTTTCTTCTGGGCTTTGTATGATCTGTGTTTATCATTTCTATAACATGGTATAAAACATCTGCAACACCTGTAGAGGTGTTCTGAAGGCTTTTATGTTAGTATTTCAGAAGGCTTTCATAATGAGTATTTCCCTGTGAAGAACACTTTTCAGTAGCCCTTATTGCTTTAACTTTTTTGAGTGGAAACAGTGGTAGGTATGTTTTAGATAATCTCATGAACTGTACATTTAAGCACTATCTTTTGACTTTAAGGGCAGTATATTAAAAGACATTTCTAGTAAAGCTGTATTTAATACCAGCTGACACAGAAGGTAGTATTTCTCATCCAGTTACATTAATCTAGCTGGAAACTGTTTACTGTTTTACCTGCATGTACTTTATTTGAATTACATTTGGTGTGCTGTTGCCATACATTACTATTAGGAATCCTAAGCTACATCATGGAAAACCACCTTTATTCAGATTTTCTCCATGATTTTATGTGTCTGATTTCACGTCAGTGTTTGTCTATTAGTTGTACGTTTACTGCTGTTGTGGCCTAGTTTAATTGCTACTCAGTTTTCTGCTGTAGTTTCTGGGAATCTACTTGTTTCCATTAGATTTCTTTACCTATTACATCTCTTTATTGCAAAAAGCTATTACTAGTTTATGCACGACACTTGTAAAAATTAAAAGAATTGCTTCCAAGAAACACAAATTCAGAAATCAGAGATGACTGTGCAGATGTTGTGGTAAGTGTATTGTGTAGTCTCTCCAGTTTTTTGTTGAAGTGGGGAAAATTATTTTGCAGCATGGGTGGAAAACATTTTAATTACCATTTTAATTGATTGTTGAGTTTGGAATCCTTGATGTGAAATGTTTGCAATAATCTTGAACAACAAAATTCTGTATCAATCAGATACATGGCTTAGTTTAAAGTATTACTGTTAAGATATTGGTATGTGTTATCTCAGCATGATTTTAACATGGAAGTAAAGCATATGACACTGATGTTGGTGGCAGCCATTTAAGATGAGAACCATAACAGTTTAGAGAGCATTAAATTATTTCTAGATTGCTGTCATATTACTGTTGATTGTCTCTATGAAGTAACTAGTTGATACATTTGTGTGAATGAGCTGGTTTGTGGAATGCTAGAAATTCAAGTGTTTATTTTGTGCTACTATGTATTCTTGAGAGGCATAAAAGTTTTTTGATTGTATGTAACCAGAAAAAAAGAAACTTTAATTTTATTATCAGGAGTGTACTCTAATTGCAGCAGGTTGATAGCAAATGAGTATTCCCAGCCTAATGGACTAATGCCAAATGTGTGCCAGCCTAATTGACTAATGCTACTAGTGCAGGGCACATCTCATGTGAGTTGATTCATGCTTATGTACATAAAATCTAATTTGAAAACTAAATTTTTAACAATTACAATAAAATCAAGTCCAATAGAACTTTGGGAACTGAAAAGAAAATGTATTACAGTATAGGCTTTCTTTTTGCAATTTAAGAAATACCAAGAATTAATACATGTTTCATGACATTAACATCAGGGTCATATTCATTTAAGTGATTTGAGCTCAAGTCTGGTTCTCTGGGTGACTCAGATGGGAAGATCAAATTGTAAGCAGTAATTTTTCTCTTTGTCTCCTCATAGAAGTCTTTCTAGACTGTACAAGGTTATTTTCAATTCACAGGAGAGTGAAATTGCTTCAGAGTAAAGAAGCAGAAGAAAACTAGCTTTATGAAAAACTTTGCACTGAGAATGTAAATGGTAAAGAGCTGTTTCAGGATACTGCTGACAAGTTAAGATAAATTATATTCCCGACTGCTGCTTTATCCAGTTTTGCTGCCTTTGTTTCAGTTTGCTAGTTTTCTTTGTAACTGGTTAGTGGATATACTTAATCTTGGTGCAAGATACTTAATATATTTTAGCTTATCAGTTAAGTATTTTGTTTATGCTTTTTTGTAATATGAAAACAAATATTGCTTTCATAATTAACCTTGCGATTTTTTAAACGTAAATTGTGCATTTTGCTCCTGTGAAAGTATAATAATTTTGCATACTCTTATGAAGCATTCTAAAGCATCTGGGAGATAATTCCTTCCTGTCACTATTTTGTGATACGGTATGTGATACCATAAGAATAACACTCAAAATTTAGTCAAATATATTTTAATAAGTCATCTTTTGAATGTTTTAAATATTTAATACTTCTCTGAGGCAGGTGGGGACAATAGTTTAAAATAGTTTTCTTTCCAAATCATTCTCTTCAGGAAAAAAAGTAGTTGACTGGTGAGTGTTTTAATTTTCCATTATACACTAAAGAAGCATTGAATTCACAATACTGTTACAGATTAATTAAATTTAATTTTAGTTCTATTTTCTTTCTAAAAGATATGCATGGTTTTACACAATGATATGTAATGACATAAAAACCAAAAACAGAGCTACTTGGGGAAAAGGCACTTGCTTTAATTTTTTCTACCACAAAATCCTGTTGTGTTTTTACTTACAAATTGGCATGCTTTAATCACTGGTTTGTGAATGTTTTTGTTAATATATAAAGTGTTAAGACTCCCCAGATATGAAACAACAATTTTCAGTGTTTTTAAAATCAAGCTAGTAATGTTAAAACAAAGTTGGAACTCCCATGTGCAATTAGATGGTTTCAGTTTTATAGTCAATGTAATAAAAGACATAACAGTTTTATTCAGTATGAAAGAAATGGGTTTCGATTTTTCTCATTATGTCATGTTTCATTCAATATTTGAGGCTTTGTCAGAATTTTTTTTGTATTTCTTTGACAGTTCCTTGACCATTATTTACAGAGATTTATCACTTACTGGTTAATATTTTGCTATTTTAATTCCATGCAGAGTTAGTGAAATTAGTGCTTAGTAAAGACATGAGTAGCACTTCACGTTGAAGAATGAAATCGCAAATAATTAGGTTTTCCATATAGGACATAATGAATGTGGTGTGGCAATGACATAAAATACAGGAAAGGTTTTATCTTTAGGTGACAAAAAGACTGCCACTTTCTTCTACTTCAAGGCCAATGTGTAATAAGTAGTGTTAAGTTTCATAGGGTTCTTTGGTGAGAAGTGGTTTTTGAAAGGAGAGTACGTGTACAAAGGTCTGGAGGTGTTTGAGGCCAGGCTGGATAAGGCTCTGAGTGACCTGGTCTAGTGGGAGGTATCCCTGCATATGGCAGGGTGTTTGGAACAAGATGGTCTTTAAGGTCCTCTCCAACCCAAGCCATTCTATGATTCTACATAGTGAATATGTAGTAAATTACTTTTCTGATCTGCAGTATTTGCTGCAGTTGAATTTTGAACTACATCTGCAGTATATTGTTGAGCACTTTTTTATTGTTTTGCTCTTAATTTTTTCTTATTTGGTAATACTAAAAAGTCATTAGGAAAGAAACATAGTAATAACTATTTACTACAGTAGCGGTTTTTCTGTGGCTGTGATCAGTGGAACAAGATGCTTTGCATGGAGTATAGAATTAACACAGTGTTTAAAATGCTGTCGTAAGTTGGATTCCCACAGTATTTCTTTATTAAGTCAGGAAGAATGTTCCCAGTATCTGTTTTTGGAGTAAACAGTGAAGTTATGTCAGAAGGGTAAGCAGTGCAAAAGAGGCTTAAAGAAGGAATTAAAAGGGAAGTAGTAGAGGAACAAGAGGTGAAAAAAGACTAGAAGAACAACGAGGAGAAACTGGCAAAGATGCTTCTGTTTTAGTCACAGAATCACGGAATTGATAAGGTTGGAAGGGACCACAGTGGGTCATCTGGTCCAGCCTCCCTGCTCAGGCAGGGTTATCCCAGAGCACACTGCACAAGATTTCATCCAGATAATTCTGGAATATCTTCAGTGAGGGAGGCTCCACAACCTCTGGGCAATCTGTTGCAGTGTCGGTCACCCTCAAGGTAAACAAGTTCTTCATCATGTTTGGGTGGTACTTCCTGTACATCAGTTTCTGCCCATTGCCTCTTGTCCTATTGCTCAGCACCACAGAGCAGAGCTTGGATCCATCCTCTGACACCTCCCTTCACATACTGACAGACACTCATGAGGTGTCCTCTCAGTCAACTCTTCTCGGCTGAACAGTCCCAGCTCCCTCAGTTTTCCTTGTGGGATGCTCCAGTCCCTTCATCATCTTTGTTTCCCTCTGCCAGACCCGCTCCAGGAGCTCCATGTCTGTCTTGTACTGAGGAGCCCAGAACTGGGCACAGCACTCCAGATGTGCCTCACTGGGGCTGAGTAGAGGGGCAGAATCGCCTCCCTTGACCTTCTGGCAATGCTCTTTTCTACCATTGTCCTTCTTGGCACTGCTGGTTCATGGACAGCTTGTTGTCCACCAGGACCCCCAGGTCCTGTTCCCCAGCAGGTCAGCCCCCAGCCTGTGCTGGTGCCCAGGGTTATTCCTCCCCAGGAGCAGGACCCTGCATTTGCCTTTGTTAAATTCAGGTTTACAAAACTTCTTTGCCCCTTTTTCCAGCCCACTGAAGCCCTTCTGAGGGGCTGCACAGCCCCCCTGGGGTATCGGCCTCTCCTCCCAGCTTTGTGTTGTCAGCGAATGTGCCTCTTCATGCAAGTCATTGACAAATCAGTTGAAAATACTGGGTCCAGATTTGAACCTTGAGGTTCAGTCACAGATAAAGTACCTAGATTTGGTGGTTGTTCATCTATACCTTTCAGATCTCCACTAGATTTTAGTGTGAATACCCTTCTATTTTTATTAGTTTAGTCAGGAAGGAAATAACTGCAGAAGGTAGGATTCTGCTGAAGAACCTTTTATTTCTACATTGACTGTTTATTTGACTCTCAAAAAGAAATTGTCTCTCTAAAAAGAGACAATTTAGAATTGTCTAATTCCTAAAAAGGAATTGATGTGATCTGGTGTCACTATTGCCAATTCGACCCTGTCGTTCATGTTTGCTTCTGTCCTGAATGCGAGTACTATTTGTCTTCAGAAGTATTTCCACTGATTATGCTATAAATTTGCTTGCTTTCAGTGTGGAACTCCTGGAGTGGTGCAGAATATTTCTATGGAGCCCACTGTCATTTAAATATGATGGATTACAGAAACAGTATGAAAATGAGCTGTTTTTAGTTTGGACTATGTACATGCTTTGGAAAGAATGAGGAGCCTAGCTATGACAATTCAAAAATGTGGGTTTTCTTTTCAGAACACTGAAGTTTGTACTCAGCTTTTGTGTATGCAACTTCAGTGACCAAATGTGCTGTAATAGGGTTGTTTTACCTTTTTGAAATTGTAACTTTTGTACTGGAAGTGCCTATGCTTATGGTTAAATTACATCACTCTTTTTGTTTGCTTTTTAATTTGAGGAAAAATACCTTGTTAACCAAGGGAAACAGTGTATATTGTTGTAAAATTTGATTTATCAGAGGAAGTACATTTCTACTAGAAATAAAGGTTTTATGAATAATGTTATTCTTACAATACAGATTATGATTCTGAAGTCTGTGGTGAAATATAGGAGGACTTTACTGTGTGTTTCTAGGCTCATATCTTAAAAACTCTGAGAGAAACTGATACACGGCACAATTGTGTTACATTTTAATGTTATCTGAATCACAAAACCATGAAAAATTCCACTGTTTTGAAGGTGCCAGTAATAACATCTGGTTTTAGTTTAAATTCTTTATTCAGTTATGTTAATGTTACTATGAATTTTGCTTTAAAAGCAATGCATACAGTAGATTCTATTGCAGATAGAGTACATGGGGGGTGGTGTTGGTTTTGTTTTGGGTTTTTGGATTTGGGTGTTGTTTCTGGGATTTGTGTGTGGGGGTTTTTTTTTGTCAGGGTGTTTATTTGTATCTGAAGTCATGTTTTAAAGAAGAGAGGAAGGCTCTAATTTACTGCCATGTTAATTTCTTGTTGAGTGTTTATAATCAAGTTCTATAATCAAGTTTGAAAAGTATTTACTGTTGTTAGCAAGATATTGGTGAAGGAAAAAAGATGTGGCTGCTCTAGTCTTTCTCTTGAACACTGAAGTATATTCACAGGTGATACTGAAAAGGGAAGTTCACTTCACAGGAGGACTTTTTGCAGAAAAATCCCCTTGTTCGTTGGGTTGACAAAAACAAATAGCATATGGCAAATCAGTTAACAGCCTTCCAGTTTTGTAACTATTTGCGTAACTGGTCCCGTGATCTCTGGTCGTCTGAAGTATTGAACAGTGGGGAGTGTGCTCAGAACAGTCTGTGGTGATTAACTCTGTTAGTATTTGCAGCCCTTCCTACACCATAAAAGGCTAATGATTTAATTCAATAAAATTGAAGGACTGATCAAAATACCTAGGTATAGGTGTCTTACTTTGAGTGGTTTAGAAGAGCAAATACTTGTTGACAAGCTATGTAGTATAGTTGTACCTTTTGAATATCAGTAACAACAAATGTAAGGTATATGCCTTTGTCTTAAGTCTGTCTAATGGGAGCTGATAATAACTCTAGGAAATACCTTCTCATATTCCAGTTGCATTTACTATAGCTTCCTACATAATAGGAGTAGAGAGTAGTTGAAACAGTTTATCAGAGCTATGCTAAATGTGGAGGTTTTGTCTGGGTCTCTGTGCTTAGAGCTAAATGATTCATGTTACCAGAAGAACCACTATATATTATTCCTCTACCAAGTTCTTACAGATTTAGTAGCTATTGTAATTACACCTATTGTGAGAAATTAACTAAAAGTTAAGAGTAGGATATGTTTGTTTTATTCTTGTGCTGTAAGTTTTATGAGTTCATTGTTCACTCCAATTGCTGTGTAGGTGCCATGAAATGTGGTTTTTTAAGGAATTGTTGACATGAGTTTAAGATTCTAAATAATGTGCACTTCCATTAAATACATAGGAGGAAAGTTATAAGGAATATACCATGGCTATACCTTGGCCTCTGTGTGTTGAAATGGTGAAGTTCTACTGGTGATACTCAGTGCCTGGATTCTGTATAGATATTTTTACACTATATTTGTCCTAATTGTCAGAATGATAAACAATGTGATTCAACCCATACCAGGTAGGTCCTTTTCTTTCTGGTTATTCTATTGAGATAAAGCCTAAAGATGCATCTTTTAAGTGTGAAACACACTAAATTCACTTGTCTGCCTGGGATTTGTGCATCATACTTGTTAAACAGTTTATAGTTTTTAAGCCAGTTTAAAGTGGTATCCTACAGTCTACTTAATAGCTGAGCAGATAAATACACGGAAGTGATATTTGGATGAGAGGGAAGTTGACACTCTCCCTTCTTTTTCGCCTCCCCCATCTGGCAGAAAGTACTTCCTTGTTTTAAATTTGTATCAGGCATCTTGGCTTTTTGATGAGTTCAGACCTGTGACCGTTATAGTTCTGAACTGTAGCAAAGTCCAAATTATATCCTCTGAGTTACATGCAAACTAAGTTATTTTAAAGGTCACATTTCAGTTCAGTAGAACTCACTAAATAGTGCAGTGTAAGCTGGGTTTCATGGTACTGCAGCTGGACATGTTGTAATATAATTTGTACAGAGTTGTGTGTGCACATGCAAAGCTGGTGGATCTTGTTTTCTGAATTTGTGATGTAGGGCATCTATGTATTCTGTAATATTCCATGTGCAAACCTTTTATCTTTCCCCATTGCCTTGCTTTGTAACATTGAGACCACTCCCTTCTTGTGTTGAGCGCACTGTTCACTCCCTTAGTCTATAGAGAGGAAAAAACCAGTGCATACTCTGCTTGTTAGATGCTATGACAGACCATCCAGAGCAGGAATTTAACCCTTTGCTGAAGAAGTTGTCAGTAGGTGAGATCCCTTTTTGGTTTCTACAAGTTTTTAAAAAACATATCCTCCAGAATGCAAAAATAGATTGTCACATGTGCAAGAAGTGGGGAGTGTCAGAGTTGCTTGCTCAGTCTGTCTGCTGTGGATGTATTTTTAATAATATTGTGGAAGTGGCTGTAACTGGTAGAGAGACATTTAAAAGTTTTTAGTTTTCAGTAGTTTCACCAAGGGTTCTTTAATCATGCACTAAAACATTCACATTGTGCATAGAGTGTCAAGTCATGTAATAATGTTTTGTAACTGAAAAACTAAATGATTCTTTACACAATTTTTCAAAATAAATTTTCCATCAGTGTTTTCCAAGCCAGATACTTTGTTCTTGCAAATTTTCTGTAGGCTGCCATTAATCATGCAGTAAATGTGCTGGTTTTGCACAGAACTTCTGCTTCACTTGAGGCCTCACATGGGTGTTGGTCATACAGCAAACTGAGTATTCTGCTGCTTCATTGATATATAGCTTCACTTCTTTATAATCTGTTATTCTAGTGTTGCTGGAAAGATGTGATTTTGTCCAGATATTTCTTATAATGAGCAACAGCATCTCTAAATATTGTACAAACAGTAGTAGCATTTTTTACTGTGATGCATCATATCGCACTTACTTCATTTAGGGTTAAACAGAGTCTTCCTGTCCCCTTTTTTAAGTGACATAACTAGGGCTAAAATGTACTTATGCTTCAGTCTGTTTATTAACAACCTTCAGCCGTTCCCAGAAGACTCAGGAAGTGCCTGTTTTCTGGCTTGGCTATGGTGAAAATAAGGTTTCTTGTCCATTAGGGGAATGAGCATAATTATGTCCTTTGTATATATACAAGGCGAGTGTAATAATGCCCCTGTGCTAAGATGGCAACTATTTTAATCCAGCAAGGCTCAAAAAGACATGGTTTGTGGTCTGCTATTGTATTGGATAGAGATGTTTGAAAATGGTCTGTTGTGTGTTAAAGTGGGAATTAAGCTTAAAATAGAACTGAGTGAAGAGTTACTTGTTTCAGAATTAACCTTTGGTTCAAATGCAGATAAGACTCAGGTATTCTAACAATCTCTGTTAAGAACATGTGAAAAAAATCTGGCTAAGTTTCTTTAAAAAAAAATTCTTCCCAATTAAAATTTGAATTAAATTAAGGGGATGATTGAAAGCTAAAGAGGGTTCTGATCTGGTTTACAAAGTAGGATTTCCTGGTCTGTATTTTATGTATGCTTGTGTTTCTAGTGAGACTTACTTCATGTGAGTGTGTGTGTGTTTGTATTTTTCTCAAGTGGTGGTGGTAAGGGAGTCCATTCTGTTTGCTTGGGACACAGTACTTACCTCCTTCCTAACTTTGTTGGTAAAGATGCTAGAGCTGATACCCACCCACAGTGAAGAGCCTGTTCTTCGACAAGCTCAATGTGAAGAGGCTGTGATGAGTAGTAGAGAGGAAGGATGGCTGGAACTGTGTTCTGGCTACTGCACACTGTGTTGGTAGAACTTCCTGAGGAGGAAGAAGTGGTGTGTTTAGGAATAGCCCTCGCTGCAGTCTGTGGCAGGCTGTGAGCCCACTGTGGGACTACAGAGCAGGGTCACCTGAGTGAAGAAGAGAGCAGACCTGTAGGTACTGCATAGAAGTGAAGTTTACTTAAGTTTCCATCATGATGCAGTGAGGTAAATATGCTGTTCTAGTTCTTCTGAATGTGACTGTGTATTAACTGAAGAATTCTGGAGATGATTCATTAACAGGGCGGATAGGAGTGGTTGTTGAGATACCCTCTGTGGCAGTGTGTTCCTTTCCTCTCGTCTTAACACTGATGTTCAGTGTCCCAGTTGGGAACTTTTTCAGTCAGTTTGCTCTGCTGGTAGGAAACTATTGCTGTTAAAATCTAATGATTAGTCCAACTGATCCATTCAGTGGCATGGGTGAACTGGAGTGCACAACTGTAATCTCTGATTTAATTCAGCTGATCTGCAAATCTCCAGAAGCAGAACTTGATTCTTTTGTAATTATGGCTCCTCATTTCAAAAGCAGTCACAAATGTTTCCACTCATATTCTGTCTGTGGTAGATTCCTGCCCTTTCCTGGAAAATAAATATGTCACACCTGTGAAGTTGTTAAATCTCAAACAAGACATCCCCTCTTGCCAGACCTGACTTTCATCTAGAGTTTCCAAAGCAGTTCCTTTGCTGCTGGTCTGGGGACATGTTTATGGAGAAAAACAGTCTTTGTCTTTCTCTTCCTCAATTGTGGCTCTCCATTTTTAGCTTTGCTTTAGAAACCTGACTTGCTGTATACATTATCTTACAGCATGGCTGGATCTTCAGTGGTTCAGTACTTTTGGAGTTTTTTGCTCACTTTATCATGCAAATGGTTCTCTAATATTAGAAATTGACGTTTTAAAATTAAAGTTGACAGTGATACTGCTTTTCAAGTATATGTGCTAAAGCTTAACAGGCAAATGGATTTTTCATACTGCATTGATACTATGAATTTATTAATTCTTTATTCCTCAGAGCAATGTAGTCTTTTGTCCAGCTAAAAGTGATTTTTTAATTCCTGTTGTTTTCCTTTTGCATATTTAACAGTGTGCATTTCTAGCAGAGTTTTGCAATTAAATATTTTCAAGCTACAACATAGTGTACTGTTAATACCAGTGTCTTAATTTTTGCAAGCAAAGTTAGCTCCATGTCCTGAAGGTCAACCTACAAACTGTTTTCAGAAGTTTTTTAGGAATTATTTTTCTATTCATGTCTCAAAAAGACTACTAGATTTTCTTCATAGTATCCTGTACGTATCCTTGTACAATCTATAGTGAACTTCTATTTTAATATGAAATTGAAATGTAAAGTACTGTTTATTTTATGTATATGAACCTGTCACATTTTTTTCCCTCATCTTAATCTGAGTGCCTCTGCTTTATTTCCAGTGTTGCTATGGCTTTTGATGTTGCTGCCCTGAACCTTCTAATTGATATCAATCTTCTAGCCTATAAAATGCCTAGCCTTTAAGTTTGCTCACAGCCACATTTTTTCCTCTCTCTTAACTGTAGTACCTAGATTGTTTTCAGAGGGGAATGAGGTATAATTTGCAGATTAGTTTGGAGCTACAATCCAGAACTTGTAGAAAGCAGAAAAGAAAAACACTTTCTTTTTTGTTCTTGATATAGAAACAGCTCTTCGTTAGTTTTTAGATGTGAAACTAACAGGGTGTTTTGAAAAGATAAAGTACTGTTTAGCTGGAAGCAGCTTTTGTCTGCCTGTTAGGAAGAAGCATATTGCAGTTGCAAGGAAAAAAGAAAGACCAGACCAAATTGATAATTATGAGAACAAACAGGCAGGAGTACAGAGAAGTGATAATCAGTTCAGAGAAGCAGAAATAAATAAAGATAGAGACAAAAGTAGAAACCAAAACCAGTTAGACAGTGAAGAGGTATCCACGAAGAGAAACTGAAATGTGTTGTCGGAAGTAAATTAGTGTAACATGCTCTAATTAAAATACAATTTTATAATTAACTTGTCCTGAAGACAAATAGGGAAAGGTATAGTATATTATACTGCTGACTTCTCATTAATATATTCATAGATGATTATGATTCCCATAATTTTTAATGTAGGTCATCAGGTAGTTCTTTGTACAAACACTGCAAGAATTTTTTTGGTTTGTTTTGTTTTTTGAAATAAAGAAATCTGGTTGGAAATATCTCCAAGTAAAATAATTAATCATGTGAAGGCCTTGATCGTTATCTAAAAATAAAAAAATAAAACCCAAGTGGCATGTTTCATAGAAATAATTCAGCTATTTCATAAGAGTTTTATAAAATCTTAGTATGTTAAATAGTCACTTAAAATATTTAACTTCTTGAATAGAGTTGGGTCTTCTTTTCTTCTGTAGTGCTGCTCATGCAGGAAAAAGGACATTATGCGGAATTTAACCTATCATTTAAATTTGTCCATGATTCAGGTTCATTTGACAAACCCTCATGGGCTTTAATTGAGTAAACAAGAACTGCTAAGATTGGTATTATCTAATCACCCACATTTTCTCATTTGGCTTACTGTGGACTTGTAGTTGTGTGGTTAAGTAAGTCATGGCTTTTCATAAAGTGATAATAAAATACAACATTTCTATCCACAAATGCACTGGGGCTTTTTTGATGCCAAGTGTTTTAAATTTTTTTTTTCCCTGAACAAGACCTGACTGCTGTTTTTCCATGCTCTGAACACTGGCATAGTATGTATTTCCTTGTACCAGACTGCATAAGGCTTAAGAAGTTGGAGAGCAAAATAAGGGATTGAGTTTTTAATCTCCCACTCACTGGCTTGGAAGTTTAGACTGGCTCTGCAGCCTGGAGAACAAAGAATTGGGAAAAAATCTCATCTTGAGCCAGTGCTTCAAAAGTGCAAATAAGATCACTTGGGTAACTGCAGACTAAAACTGTGGTCAGATGAAAGTATGGAACTAATGATCTGCAGTTGAGTCAATAGAGAATAAAATGATGGTAGAGTAATTAATGCAAAGTATTCTCATTTCAAATAAAATGTTTTATTAAGTAGATATTGCAGATGGAATTAATTGAGATAGGTTTCTGAAACTTGTAAGTCAATGTACTTCAATGTTTAATGTGATTCTTAAAACTTTCAGCTGTGTTGTCTGGAGGTCAGTGAAATGGGAGACTAATTCGGGAGCAATTGGATGTTAATGCAGTTAGCTAGTTTACATATTGTAAAGGCATAAATTAGTGAAACAGAAGGATTTTTTAAGAACGATACCACAATCCTAGCTTTAAATGCAAGTAGAGTTGCTTTCTGAAGTTGGTGAAAGCTGGGAACATTAACCCTTTAAAAATCTCAGTCTTGTTTAATGCCTTTTATTTGAAACTCCCATGCTCGTCCAGTGTCTGGACTGGTAGCTTTAGGAAGACTAAACGTTCAGTATTTATGCTGTAGCATTCCCTTCATACTCATCCCTCTGAAGAGATCTCCCATGTTGTTCTTTTTATTGGTTCTTGAGGCTTGTTGGGAGAAAAAACAAGTCTCTGTAAGAAGAGGAGAACTTACCTTGAGTTAACCTGGGAGAGTCTGTTTTGTCTTGGGTGCTGGTTTGAGTCAGGCTGGCTCTTGGCTTTGATGCTTCAGCTGCTATTGTTGTAAAGCTTCCTGCTATCTGCAAACACATGGTAAGTTTAGAACTGCAAACCTGAAGTATTTGTAACATGATCTGTAGTTCCAGTAAATAATCTGGAAGTAGAATTTAGGGAGGTTACATTTGTTTTGGAATAGTCTGTATTGACCTACTACAAACTTCTTGTCAAGTGTCAGATTTGTTTGTTTGTAATGGAGAGGCTTTGGACTACATTCCACTTTTGAGTGGGCAGTTTCTACTTTCTACTTCCATTACCTGACCTTAATCACTTTAATAATACTCAGCTGCAGTTTTAATAAAGATTTTTACAAAAACTGGCTGCTCAGCTGGCAAGGGATGTGGGCCGTTACTAGACAAACAGCAATATATATTTGAAAGGAAATATTGTTGAGAACATCCTTCATTATAAAGGTGTAGATAGCCAGATATTGTAGGATGTGATCTTTTTTTTTAATTACCTTTTGCTGCTTTCTAGTTAATGCAGTTTTCATATTTCTTATAAAGGAGCTAGCCAAATTAATACACTGATATATTTATTTTGAAATTACAGACTGAAATTTTATTGGAACTATTTGGTCTGTTTTCTTGTCTGTACAGCATCGCCTGATTTTTGACCATTTTTTTTCCTTTGAAGGTGTCACTTGTGTCTCAGTGCATTAGTTTGATTTCCTTCATAGCAGTCTGGAAGATTTGCTGTTTATGTTCTGGTATGAAAAGGAAGTTTTTTGCTTAATCGAGGCCCAGAGTTCAACCACGTGCTTCTGGAGAGAGGTTGAAAGGACCATGAGTAAATTTGTGACTCCTGTCTAGAAGCCTTTCTGAAAAGGCCAGTCCTTTTTGCTTATTTGTTGATGTTGCCTTGATCTTTTCTCATTTGTCTCAGTGGCTTTACAGAGCAGTATAAGGTGATTCTTGTGACTGTAGTCTTTCATTCACTAGTTTATTGTTTATAGAGAATTTGAAAACTTGCGAAGCTGTGGGATAATCCAACAAAGCTGTCTTTGCACAGAACATACTGTTTCTAGAATCAGATGAAAAAGAGGAATTGAGGGGGGGAAAAACGAGTTTTTGTCATGTGGTCAATGATGAAATGCTTGTAATAAAGTGTGATAGCTTGTCAAATGTCGTTTTCATATTAATAGCAGATCTTGAATGAAGTTTGATCAGTGGAATCCTTTTTTGTTTCAACAAAATATTTGGAGAGCCACTGTCTCTGCTTGCATGTTTGGAAACATAAGTAGTGTGGTGTTCCCTAATGCTAATGAAACCTTAGCAGCAAATGAGAACTTTGTGGTCTAAAGAGCCTAAGTAGGACAGCAAAGGCTTTGTTCTGCTGTGTGCTGAAGGAAGTCAGTTTGTCTTAATGGTATTAGGTATTGACTGCATACCAAAAGCACATTTTAGAAACTACTTTTGGATGCTAGGTTAATTTTATGAGAGTAACTACACAAATGAGTGGAGTATAAAAAAGAAAGACTTCTTGAGATTGATGTATTTTTATGCATATTTGCAAATGTGGTTTGATGCTACAGTCTGGTAACTGTCTCCCTGTTCCCACACTCAAACAATGCATGTGGAGTTTCTCTAAAAACAGTAGCAGAAATGTCACTTTATTTGACAAAAGATATTTTGAGTGGAAATGTCCAGTTGGTATAAAGTGCACATATCAGAATAATCTGAGATACAGGCCATGTTTTCCCAAAGACATTGAAGTCTTGTCTTCAGTCCCTCTCCCATCTCTTGGCTGTTTATGTGGTTCTCTGGTGAAACAATCGGGGAAAGTGGTTGTGATTTTGGTGGAGAGAGTGGTGCAGAGGCTGGTGGTGGAACAGGATGGATGCTTTTGGTTGGCAGTACTTGCATGCCGTTGGACTGAAGTGTTCAAGGCACTAATGGCTGTGGTTGTTAGTCTGTGGTGTAGGATACTGGGACCTGCAAGGCAAGATTTGACAGCAACCTTAATCTTGTATGTTATTTTTATTTTTGTTGGTTGTATATAGTTATCTTGACCTGGTATCTCTAAGTGAACGTGCTTTCCTTGAGTCTTAGGCCTTGCAACATTTTATGGCATTTTTTGATTTAACTGTAGATCATCCTACTGCATGTTGAAATTGAACTTAAATTGCTAATGCTAGAAGTCTACATTATTCATTAGGTTCAGGCAGGGGTACTGAATCTGCAAGAGATAGAAGAGATAGCCTCTGATAAATAGCCTTCACAGGGTTTTTTTTTTGTGTAACTTAATTAAACTTTGAGCTTAATTGCTTCCTTAGCTTTTTTCTTTTTTCTGCTTTTTATTTTTTAAGTTTACTGTGAAGTGTATTTGGATACAGCCTCTACAGGACACAAACTTGGATGTTTCATTTACTTGTCTTTTTGGGTTACTATGTAACTGCTAAGAAAAAAATATTTTAAATGCTATTGTAACCTGAGAATCCTTGATTTTTCCACTGTGGTAGATTATTGTTGCATGAAATGCAAGTATGTGTTTGACTAAAAATGTTTTTTAGGCTGTATTTTGTACCTTTGTTTTCTCCTGCCTAATTCTTAACCCCCCACATTTCCGCTTGTTTTTTGAATTTTCAGCTTGTTGAAAAGTCCTAATTAGCATGTCTTCCACCTGTTGATCAGTACAGAGTGCAGTGAAAGATTGATTTTGAAGATGGTTTAATGTATTAAAAATTCCCCAAGTTTTTTGGGGGAAACACAGTTTATTTTTGACTGCTTCTCCTTTTTGTTTTGTGCCTTTACTTTGCTATAACTTTCTTAATTACTTAGGTCAGGTTTGCTTTTTTTGCAATCTCCTGTTAGAGCTGATCATGAACTGCGTATATAGTTTTGATTTAATAAATGTTTTTGATATGCAGGCTACACCCAGTTTAATCATGCAGCTAAAATTTATATTATTTTTCTTTTAGTGGGCAATCCTAAGAGTGAAAGTAATTTTTTGTATCCACTGAAATGATAATTTCTTGTGTTTCAAAACTGCCAGACATCTCTTCTGTGAGCAGTCTCTTATTTATCCAATAGTGATCTTTGGTTATGTCTGTTATCTGGGTGGAAAAGACTCACTTTTGAAATAAAGGATTTGGAGAGGAAAGAAAGATTTGCATTGTGAAAGTGATGAAAGACTGCTTACAGCTTAACATGCAAGTATTTAGAGCTGTTTTTACAAAAAGAGGTAGATCTGTTCCTGCACATGAAACCCACTGTTCAGGTATATGGCTGAGACGTATATACACATTTGACTGATTTATAACTTGAATGACTTCTATCCAAGTAGCAAGCATTCCCTCAGAGCACAACCTACAAATAAATTGTGTGTAAATCTGGTGCTATTGCAATTCTTAACTAATTCTGGGTAATTTTGTTTCCTTTTGTTTTTAAAGGATCAGTTTGATAACTTGGACAAGCATACACAGTGGGGCATTGACTTCTTGGAGAAATACGCAAAATTTGTAAAAGAAAGGATAGAAATTGAGCAAAACTATGCAAAACAACTGAGGTAAGATTTTTTTTTTTTCTTTGCAAAAGGATCTTAGCAGTTACTTAAAATCACTGTATCAGATGATGGGCAAGTATGAAATGTAGTGATTAATGACTGTTTTTCATTTACACAGTGAATTACATCACTAGCTGTTTTCACGACAGACCAGTCTAAACCAGAAAATTATCTTTGGGTGTTTTTGCCTTCTCTCCCACTCTTCTTTCCCACCCACCCTTCAGATCTTTGAACTAAAAAGATTTAAGACTTAAAATTAAAGATTCAAAATAAGGAAAACCATAGTGATTTTTTGCACTGACTATCAGCATGTTTGCTGTAAAGTGCATTATCTGTATCTACACTTGTGTGTGTGTGTGCCTCTGCTACTAATTAATTTCTCATGTTGATTTGGCAAGAGCTACAATACATTGTGTTAAGCAATCTGAGTGAAGTAATTGAGGAGAACTTGAGCAAACAACAAGACCTTCCTGTCCTTATAGCACACCCTTTCCATAGCAGGTCTTGTCCCTTTGGGTGAGACTGTAACCCAGCCACCCTTTGTCTTACCTCTGTTCTGTAGCTGCCAAGTGAAACATCTTTTAGGTCCGATAGGAATTTCCCTTCAGGGATCATACAAGGAGAGTAGCAGCCATGAAATGACTGCTTCAGAATAAAGTTATTTCTTCAGAATCAAATAGGTTGATTTTTACCAAAAGGTGCACTCAGTGCGTGAAGAATAAAATTTAAAGTAAGATTCTCCTGTGAACTTGGCATTCACTGCCAGCTTTGCCTTCACCATCATCTTCACTGTTTTGAATTCCTTTGGGGATTCAGCTGAAGCTGCTGCCTACCCTTGTCAAGACTGAAACTGATAACAACTTCTCTCCTGTGGTTTCTTCCATCATCTCATCATTTGCAAAACAGATTGTTACCAGATAGAGAGCTGAGAAATCCTTCTTCATTAACGCAGTAATAGGGTTCACAGCTGAGGATATGGATGTTCTCTATCTGGGCTGCTCATTTCCTTTTTGATTTATCAGTTTCTTTTCATCCAGTTGTATATATTCACCTAACGTAATAACCCATTGCTTTACTGAAGGAATTTTTTTCTTAAAAGGAAGAAAATAAATACCACTTTTACAAAGCTGGTATAGAAGAATCTAAGGAGGTAAGGGAAAGTTGGAAGCATGCACAGCACAGTTTGCAGCCTTGTTTCGATTTGTTTTCAGTTGTCTGTTTAAAAATAGAAATATGTTTTATTTCCACAGATCTGTCAAGATATTTTCCTTAAATAGTATTAGCAAATGTCATTTTGCTTAATTGTATTTAACGGTTCATTCTACGGCTAGCAAGATGAGACACCACATTATTACTTCAGGATTTGACTAAAAATAGGAAATTTTCTCTGTTCAGCATTTTACTCTGGGTAAAACTATTGATTTTTCTTGAAGTGTCTTTCAAAAATGAAAGAGTTTTGTCGAGCACCCCTTCTGTCAGATGACTGGAGTGACTCCTTGTGCAGTAAGTATGACAGTTCTGGGAAGAACAGGTCTTGCTGCACACATGCTATACAGTGCATGCATGCACTTCCTGCCTGCTTCCAGTGAGGGTCTGGACAGCACATACTTCAGAGGGTGACTGATTTTCTGCCAGTAGACAATTTGTGAAGCTACTCTTTGATATTCTTGCATGTGTATTCTTTGGAGGAGACTTGACTGTTTAGTAGTGAACTGTCTCACGATGACAACTTGATTTCAGCCCTCATTCCTCCTGAGGACACTCACTGTTTTTAATTATGTAAAATAGTTATGAGGCCCAGGGGGGATTGAGATCAAGCAAAATTGTCACCTTCAGAAGAGTTAGGCATCCTGCATCTTGCTCCTGGGAACTTCTGAGAGAGAAGATCTTGTGGGATGGACTGTGGTTCTGGTGAATTTTAACATTGGCTGCATATGGCCTGTGAGATAGATATTAATATCCCTAATGGAAATTTCTAGTATATCACTGTTTCTTCCTTTTGTAATGGAAAACAATTTGAAAAACAGTTTTGAGAATCTTTTCATAATGAACTTTATAACTGAGATGAATTATGTTCTTGGTTAGTAGAGTATAAACAGTAGAGCAGGCAGTCACCTCTTGGTAGATCTGTGGCTCTCTTAGTACTTGGATGGGAGACCAAGAAAAGCCAAGTTTAGCCAGGAGATAAAGCTAAGTGATGTATGGTGGTATTTTTTTCTGTTTTAGTTTCAGTGTGGACCATGAATATTCTGTTGAGATCATTGATGGATCTTATTCTCATAACTTAAATCTAAGGATGAAAACTTGAGTGAATTTTTCATAAGCTTTCACAAATTAGAGTCCACCTCCTGGCAGAAATTCACATTCCCTTTGCGTATACCCTTGCATTTTGAAAACTATTTTTCTTTATACTGTCACAACTTGGTGATGAGCCTTTCCCAGGTGCAACAGCCCTTCCAAGTCTTCTAGGAGATGGCAAGTGATGCATGTGCAGCATATGAGAAGCCGTTTGAGCAAACTCACTATATTCTTACTATATGCAGGTGTTGCAGCTCATGATTGCCAAGTAATTCCAGAAGTGATAACTTTTTCAAATACTGGTTTTAGGTTACAAGTCATTCCTTGCTATTCTTTGATACTGAAAAAATTATAAGAAAAATTGAAGAATCCTCAATTGTCTGTGGAGGAAAAAACCACCCTAGCTTGTCTTGTCTTTGCCTGCAACATAATGTGTTCTGGAACAAAAAAAGGAAGTTTAAATTGGTTTTGTTTGAGGTAACTTAAAGGAAAATCTAAAGTTTTATGTAGCATAGGTCTCAACTAATGTGTTACCCGAAGGTTTGCAAAGGTTATTACAGGCTGTTACTGGGTTACAAGGATGCGAATCAGGACAAAGATACCGCAGGGTACATTGTACATTAACACATTCAATTTTAATGATATGACTGTTGAATTTGTTTATATTTTGTAACTGGAAAAAATTAGATTTCATATGTGCCAAACTACTGGGCTCTTGACTGACTTTTTAAATTGAATTCTCAGATGCTGCTGATGATCAGAATTGTTTTCTAAAAGCAGCAGAGTGAAAGTCTGGTTTACTTCCACATCATTACACACAAAATAATTCTTCTGGAGGTTCACTCCCTTTTTGTCCTGTCTGAAGCATGATGACACTTGAGCAGACAGAGGAGTTCCACTTCCTGTGATGTTAGGCAGTAATACAAGTTATACCTGCAGCTGGAAGTGAAACTGCCAGGCAGAATAAAACTTCTGAATATGATCAGCTTCTCTATTGTTGGTTTAAAGCAAATAGCTATGATTGTTCATGAGCTGTTTGTTGCTCTTTAAATTTTGCATTGTGATCTCTGGAGATGTCTGGCTACTCTGGTCAATTCTATTTTTCATGTTCCTTCTGCATGCTGTTGTGTATAAGTGTTATTTTTATAAATACAGTATTAATGTACGCATATGTCTAGTCAAACTGAGACACAGTTTCCACATTTTTAGATGCACAATCTTGGAAACATTTTTGAAAATGGGTGTAAGTTCAAATGTAAAGTTGGGAACACACATTATCACCACATGTGATTTCTCAAAATTCTCTTCCTTTGATTGGAGCTGAGATTTTACACTTCTCATTACTATTCAAATACAGTTGTGGCAGGTTTTGTTTATAGTCATGTTTCCATAATCTTAAACATGTGGTTTCTTAATGGTTCCAAGGATATTCAGCTTTGTAAACTTGAAGGCCAGGTTACAATTTTTTAAGATTGATTGCTCCAGTTAAAACTTTTTCAGATGAGATGTTACTAAATACAGTTAATTGTTACTGTTTTCCCCCAGTCCATAATACTGGTATGCAGTCACTGAAGACATCAGAATTGTATTGAAACTATTACTTTACATGTAAATAGGTGTCTCAAACCAAGACAATAGGAAATGCTTTTAAGTACTTACTGCAGATTTAACTACTTATGAAAACAAAAAAAGTTTGTTCCCAGGCTCATTTATAATATGATATAGAGGCTGTAGTGGTTTAGTATAAGCAGGTACCACAGTACCTGAGGTGCTAACTTAATAGGAATTGTACCATGTTGATGCTGCTGCTTCTGTTCTTTATGTGCTATATTAATTGACTGAAGAAAACTTAGTTTTGAGTTGATAAACACAGTTCTTACACGTCTGTAAAATTTTGTGTAGATGTTCTATGTACATGACTATGAGTAATTTTTATCAACTGGAGTGCTTTTTGAAACATCTGCTTAGGTGACTGAGGTGGTACTTCTCTTAAAAATCAGGTTTCTGTCTCGCTGGTGTTGACCTGAGACCAATTTATACCAAGAAGTGAGGTTAATAAAATTATGGGAGCAGCACAATTGGATGTGGTTAATCCTGTATAAAATCTGCTTCCAAATGGCTGGCTGTAAGACAGTGTGATAGAAGTCATCAAAATTTTACTTCCAAAGAGGATTAAAGTGTCATCAGCTGCACTTCTCTTAGGAAGCAAAGAAATTAATCTTGTAGATTTGTTTCTGTTCTGATGGTCAGCAATTACTTGTACAGTTTTCTTATAAACTAGTCCAGATCCATATCTGGATTCTGATAATTAGGCATGGATTAGGATTGAAATGTCAGAGAATGTTATGCCCCCTTAAAAGTGTCAACTTTGAAATAATGCTTCACTCTTCAAATCCATGCTCATACTGGCTGCTTGTTAACCTGTGCTTTTTCAAAGATTTAAATTTAATATCTCTGTTTTGATTAGGTATTGGTATTCACTTATTGGAAAAGCCATCTGTGCTTAATCGTTCACATGAACACTGTCTTTTTCTTTGATCTTTAAAACCTGCATTTGCTTGTCATTTCATATTTTTTGTCTTTGATGACTGTACCTTGTGCTGTTAAATCCTGATCACAGTGTCTCAAACCTGTATGTTCCTTTGATCCAAAGGTAGATAGGATTGACAAATGAAACTGGCTGTTACTAGGAGAAGGGATTATATAATATTTGTCTTGCTAGAAATAGTGAACAATTGCATTAAAGATGAAACCAGAACAGAAATCAGCATGCTAGTAAATAATCTGTATTTATGACGCTTCTGCGATTTTGAACTGTATGGATTTAGTAAGTCTTTTTTTTTCTCATTTTTAACAACTCTGAAGATCTTCCCTTGAAAAGGCTCGTGCATGGTTGCTTAGCTACAGCATTGTATGTGTGTTATGCATTTCACCTTCTGAATAATAATAAGATGAATTTTAGGAATTTCCTATTCATTAATAAGCAGTGAGGAGCAAAGCAGAAATGTAAGGGAAAATGGAACGCAGGGAAGTTACTTAGTGAATATTACTATTTTTTTCAATTGTGTTTATGCATTTTCCTATCAAAATGTCTGCATTTAATCCATACCAAGTAGAATGTTACAACAGACAGTGGGTTCTGGGGATAGCAAGAAGAGATTCTTGCTGGACCTTCAGTAAGGAGGTTACTATGAAATGTGTAGATAGTTTTTTGAAAGTCAGTGTTTATTCAGTTTCTTAGTGCATATTGATACAAAAAGGACCTGGCTTTCTTATCATGGTTGCATTTTTTTGGTTGTAGTCTCAGAGGGTATGGAAACAGACAAAAGATCCAAGCTTACTATTTGCACACCAACTCGCTGCTCATATTTTGGTGTATACTTTGTGACTGGACATAATCTCACTATGTGGTCTCTTGTGCCATAGAGATGACTTCCAGATAAATAGATTTGAGAAACTGTACAAGGTTATTTTAAATGAAAGCAGAATTAGCACCCTTATTTTAATGGTAAGGTAGTTCACAATTTTAACAACTGAAGTTACAGAGAGACAGTGGGATGAAATACACAAACATGGATGCCAGGTTTTTTCCCCTCCTAGAATCTTCTCTTCTCCATTCCTTTTTTTCCTGCATTCTATGATAAGCAGATTATTTCATATCGATGTTCTCAAAAATTGGGCTGTGATACTCTGTTAAGTGCTGCTCCTGTGGATTGTCTTCTAGAGATTTGCTTAGTTTCTAAAACCCTGATATTTTTGCAATGCTGGTGGTAGGACAAATTGTAAAATTTTTTTCTGAAAAGAGACGTTGCCTCTCTTGTTCTGGACATGTCCTTATTGAAGATTTGGAAATACTGTGGTTAAAATTTTTGACCTGAATCCGCACTCAAAGCTTAATTCAGGCATGGAGTTTGGTGCTTATGGCACAGCACACAGTGTGCACTGTCCGTGTGTTACACAGTGATCATACATTGGCCTTGTCCTCGTCTGCTGCTGCCTTCTGCATGTGTGAAAACGATGTTAAATAAAGAACTCTTCATTTTATATCTAGTCACTGCAATAGAAGTTTTAAAATAGTTACAAATTGTTCTAGGTCAAAGTGACTTAAAACTTTGATAATACCATAGATTCCTGCCTTGTGTTATCTAAAGGACCCTTATAAATTGACAGAGGGAATAGATTTGTTCATAGAACATTAAACAGAAATAATTTGTTCATGCAGTTGTCTGTGTGCGTCTTCTCAAAAGAGACTCTAAAATAGTATCTTTTTTTATTCTTCCTTAATAGAAATCTGGTTAAGAAGTACTGTCCTAAACGTTCACCAAAAGATGAGGAACCCAGGTAAAAATGTCCATTTCAAGTTCTATGTGTAAAAAGTGAGAACTAACAGTATATGCTGCCCTTTTATGGATTTTTTTTTTTTTAAGATAAAGTATTTAATTGGTGATGACAATGAAAGAACTGTGCTTGGCTTCTAATAGTTCTGCTGTAATTCTTAAGCATAAAACCTTTATCTACTCCTATTGGTATTTTAATGTAGTAAACGTGGCACATTGTACTTGCTCCCTTCCAAATTAATCTTTAGGTAACTGAAAATTTGAAAGCAGAAGTTTAGCTTGCTGTGTACAGTCTGGTATTTTTTGTTAAAGAAAAGCAAGTGTGTGTCCTTAGGCTTTGGTTTTCTGCTTAGTTTTTCTGTACATTTTTATGACAATACAAATGTAGCTGTGCATCTCTATATTGAGACCTGAGTGTACACGAAATTGTCATGTTTTGGGCAAGAAGAGCTCTTAAAATGCTGACTTGCTTTGACTCTGGAGACAGAATAAGTGAATGTCTAATGGTGGAGGAACAATTTGTGCTAAACAACTTTATTTATCAGAAATGTGCTTGTTTTGCTGTCCTTCTCCATAGCCATTTAAAAAATTTATTTGAAAAAGCACAGTACTTTTTTTTTTTTTAGGGGTAAGTCTTAGGAAAAAAAAAAAGTGGACAAGTTCCAGGTTGCAGCCAGAGCACATGCTGTGCAGAGTGCCTAAGAATTCACAGTAGGATTTCTTCTAACTCTTTTAACTATGTAAAAATCCTGGACCTCAGGGAATAGGCTTTCCAGTGCTAGAGTGGCATTTGAAATTCCCAAAAGCCAAGCCTATGGAAATGGCAGTATTCCATAGTTAAAAGAGAGAAAGATGTATATTTTAATGTGGTGCCTGTTTTTTTTTTTTTCCTTTCTTCCCTTCCACACACACTTTCTACCCTTTGCCCCTCCTCTTCCCCCCTTTTTAGTGCCAGCCATAGTGGCACCTTACTTCCAGCCAAGAGGTGGGCAGGCAAACAGGCAGCTGTCTCCAGAGCTGATAGCAAACTTGTTGTGTAGAACATCCATCGGGATGCATAGGAGTGGGATGATTGGCATGTTCCACCCTCAAGACTACCAAGTACATCATCTCTGCAGCAAGCTCAGCCTCCGAGCCTAGGGACGTATGTATCCGTTCCCAAGCTCAGGCCTCTCACTGGGCAGCTTAGGAGATACCACTATACCACAGGGCTTGCCAGGTAGTATTTTTCTTCTTTCTTTTCCATCCACAAACCCCATATTCTTATAAAATGTATTTGAAGAGACATTGCAACATGTAGTACATGCTAGGCTTAACATAGGCTTTCCCAGCTTGTGTTTCTACTCTTAACTCAGCATTAAGATAAGGTTTATCGTAAAATGTCTGTGATTTTATTATCTAATCAGGAGTACAGACTATACTGAGAGAAGTGTATTTAAAAAAAGCTGTTTAACTTGTTGTGTATGTTTGTTTGTGTGTGTGTGCTTTCTGTCAGGTTTACGTCGTGTATTGCCTTTTTTAACATCCTCAATGAGTTGAATGACTATGCAGGACAACGAGAAGTAGTCGCAGAAGAGATGGGACACAGAGTGTATGGAGAATTGATGAGATATTCTCATGATCTAAAAACTGAGAGAAAAATGGTAATTTTTGTATTTTTAAATTTGAAAATAGGATATCAAAATGTGTGTCTTTTAACGAACTGATGTATTTGTTTACCCATTTTGATGAACATGGCAATACATAGGTTTTGTAATACATTTATAACACACATTTATTCTATAATATAATATATAATATTATATACTATAATACAGTTATTAAACCTAAAAATTAGTATCTTAGGAAGAGAGTGCTCACTAGTGAACTTTTTCTTGCCAGTGTACCCCAGTATCTGTGATACTATTCTTACGTGTTTAGTAATATCTTCCAAAGAGTACAGGTAGCTTGTGGAAGATACTGCACATCATAGGCTGTCAACTAGAGCAGGGACTAATGAATGGTAATAATACTAAAAATACAGGCAAATTTAACTTATTTGTGGTGTTTTTAGCATCTTCAGGAAGGGCGAAAGGCTCAGCAGTATCTGGACATGTGCTGGAAACAGATGGATAATGTGAGTTTGTGTTTGGATTTTATTCCTGTTGAACTTAAATAAGATATACAGTCTGTATATGGAACTGTTTTCATCTGTCTTGCTTAGATTTAATATTTAGCTGCATTACTTAATGTCCAAGTAACTTAGTGACATCCAAAATACAGTTCAGTGTATTTACAGTTCCCTGGTTAAAAAAAAATCTCCTGTAAACAGCTTCTGTGTGTATGTTTGAGTGAAGCCTTGGCTTTTATCCAGCATAAAGGAATCTGGTTTTAACATGGGTACAGACTTCGGTTGCTTTTCCTTGGGCTACTAAAAATGACAGTTTATTTATATGAAGATGAAATCTTAAGTCACTGAATTTGTCTTGAGCTTGAGGGCTTGTTACATAAGATATATTCAAGAATACCACTATAGGTTATTGTACTTTCAGGAGGTAGAATTACTATTTAACAGAGAAATGCAGGAAGATATAATTTCTAGGACAGATTATAAGCTTCTTTTTCTTGAAAGAAATGCTTTTAAAGATAGGAGGATATTCAACCAAGTCTGTTCAAGATGCATTCTGATGTTCTGGTTTTCTGTCTTAAAAATTCATTATATCTTTCATTCAGATTATTGTGAAGCAATACTGGAGAGGTGATTTTCTGTTTTATTGTTGTCATCCCAGATGGGTAGGATTTTGCTTCACTGTTATGTCAAAGAGTTTAATTCATCATCAGAGGATCAGAACAGAAGCAGATGTGGTAGTTGTAGATGTTATCACTCTTCACCGAGATAATCTTGAATTCCCAGAGTTCACCTCAGACAAGCAGTTTCTTTGTGTGCCTTGCATTTACCTGAGTGCAAAGTCAGTCTTTTAAATGCATTTAGATGCCTTTAAGGGACACACTAACCTCAGCTGCCTGACTTTGCTGTGAAGCAGGAGCTCAGAGACTCAGTTGCACTTTCTCTCTGGAGATGTTAACTTCTGGAGCTGCAAAAATTTTTCCTACAGCAGTTGTCTTGACAATTAGCTGCATATATGGAACATCAAGTATATAGAATATTGTTGTCTGTGCTACCTACAGCTGTGCCACTTGACATGAATACTGATGATAGTTGTAGTGTAGATACATCCTTCAGACTGCCTTCAAAATAATTTGGTTGACCTACTTGCTGTGCTAACAATGTGCTCATTTAAAGATACTTAGTGGATTTAAGATTCCTAAACGGAAGCTTTGATATTTAGAATTCAGAGTTAACATACATAACCAAATGGAAATAGTGGCTGTTGAAGCAGTAAGTTTGTGCCTTTTGTAGAGCAAAAAGAAATTTGAGAGAGAATGCAGAGAGGCAGAGAAGGCACAGCAAAGCTATGAACGACTGGACAATGACACTAATGCGACAAAGGCTGATGTTGAGAAGGTAAGGGCAGTGGCCTTTCTTTTCTTTATTGTCAATGATATTTCATTTCCATGTAAATCATCAGTACTGAAACAATATTCATTGAATGTATAAAATTTGTGTGTAAAATATGCTTACTTATTATGTGCAAAATCAAAGTTACAGTGTTATGTAAGACAGCACAGGAAAGGAGTATGCTTCAGAATCAGAATGGTTTGGGTTGGAAGGGACCTTGAAGATTCCCTGGCCATGGGCAGGGACAGCTTCCACTGGACCAGGTTGCTCAAACCCCATTCAGCCTGACCTTGAACACTGGCAGGGATGGGGCATCCACAGCTGCTCTGCTCCAGTGCCTCAGCACCCTCAAAGTGAACAGTTTTTTCCTAATGTCTAATTTAAACTTGCTGGCTGTGAGTTTAAAGTTATTCCCCCTTGTCCTGTCACTACATGCCCTTGTAAAAAGTCCCTCTCCAGCTTTCTTGTAGACCCCTTTTAGGTACTGGAAGGGGCTTTAAGGTGTCCCCAAAGCCTCTGCTTCTCCAGGCTGAAAATCTCCTAACTCTCTCATCCTGTCTTCATAGGAGAGATGCTCCAGCTCTCTGATGATCTATGTCTGAACTCTTCCCAGCAGGTCCATTTCCATCCTGTGCTGAGGGTGCTCCAGGTGGGGTCTTAGGAGTGCTGAGCAGAGGGGCAGAGGCAGCTCGCTTGACCCACTGGCCACACTGCTTTTGATGGAGCCCAGGGTAGGGTTGGCTTTCTGGGCTGTGAGTGTACATTGCAAGGACCCCCAGGTTGTTCCCCTCAGGGCTGCTCTCAACCCATTCTCTCTGCCTGTGTTAGTGCTTGGGATTGCCCCAACTCACACGCAGGACTTCACGCTTGGCCTTGTTGAAGTTCATGGCAGTCCCTCTGGATGGCTGTGCTGTCTTCCTTAAACAGGCAGCTGTCTGGTATTTGGGATCTTGTGGTTTTTAGGATATGCATTTGAGCAGCCTGGCTAAGGGAACTACAATGGTAATTTCTTTCTCTGTATAAAACAAATGAGGTTTTGGAGTGTCAGTGTATGTGAAATCTTACATTCTTTTATTTCAGTTACAAGGATGTCAGTTTTGATGACTTGTGACCAGTGTTCTTGTGTAGTTGGTAACATAAGATAATGCTGTGTGTCATTGAAAAGCACCACACCTTTAACCTGATAACACTTTCCTACCAGGCTAAGCAACAGTTAAACCTGCGCACACATATGGCTGATGAAAACAAAAATGAGTATGCTGCACAACTACAGAATTTTAATGGGGAACAGCACAAACACTACTACATTGTCATTCCTCAGATTTACAAGGTAAAATGATTAACAGATAAAGTATGTCTGATCCTTTTCTAAAGAGAAGTAGACTTTAAAATTAAAAACTTGGAAAAATTAATTTTTTTTATTTTAGTGGATCATTTTATCAAGAAATTACCATAATCTTGAGACAACTTGTGTTTTTTTCATGAGACTGCTTACCATACTAATGCTTAGATTTCTAATGAAAATGCTTGGTTGCATTTTCTTTAAGTTTTTATACTTTATAGACTCTTTGTTCAAATATTTCTGAAAGGATCTGGCAAAATAAACATTTGAGACATCTGGGTGACAGCAAACACTTAATAATTCTGTTAAGGGTTGATCACTGGTTCTCAGGATACTTGTATGTGTGCGTGTATGCTCTGCCTCTGGCAGAGGTGAAGGAAAGAAGGGAGCTAACGGTGACTGTGGTTTAATGGATCTCATGCATTGGCTAGCAGAAGATCCAGCACCCTTTCCAGCCCCCAGTTAGTCAGCAGTGTTACCAGCAATCCACAGATCTTTCTAAACAATTAAAAAAGTTAAAGATCAATACTTTGCATCTAAAGTGGGGATTTCTTGAGATGCTTTATGTAACTATTAAGATTTTTTAGCATTCTTTCAAAAACAGGGACTTTGCGAAACTAGAAAACCAGTTTAAAGTAATTGGGGGTGTCAGGTGAGGAGAGTTCAAAAGTGTGTTGGCATGTACCTTCAGCCATTTGGGAAATAGGAGTGGGAACTGATACTGAGACAGGGAGTGAGGAAATGGAAGGTGAAACATGGGCTTTATTTGAAGGTATACCAACTTAAGTATGTTTGGTATTTTCCAGAAGCACAAGTCAGCTCATATTTTTTTTTTAAATTCCTTACTAGAAGGTCTAGGATTCACAGGAGAAGATTGCCTTGGCTTATTAAAGAATTTTCTAATATTTTAGCTGTTAAGCAGCACTCCAGTAGGTCTGACTTTAACACACTGATCCAAGAACTGGAGTCAGCTCCCAGGACAAACAGGCTGATCATCTTTGTAGCTTGGACCAGACTTTTGCTTTACTGCCTTTATTTCTCTAGGGTTAAAATCCATTATCATTGTAAGATATTACTCACATTTTTTGAACTCTACAGTAAGAGCAGAAAGGCCTAGTCCTGCTTTCTCTTGGGACTACACTTTTATTACTTCATTGCAAGTATTTGGTAACATTCTGTGGGAAAACCGTGGAGAGGGGTTTAGCATGACTAGGTGGTTTTGTTTTGGAGAGATGAAATTGAATACTGTTTGAGACATCTGCCTTAGTGTAGATACAGGAAAGATCCAACTTCTTAACCAGTTTTTGACAACCTCTTGGTATATATGTTACTGATTTTTGGTTTTGTGGGTTTTTTTTCTGCATTCAGGTGAAAGGTCCAGGGCTATTATCTTAATAATATTTTTCTTTAATTTATTCTTTTTTGTTCTGTTCCAGTAAACTGTTATTGCAAATCTTACGTAATGATGTTCTTACCTTTATTTTCTTGCACACTTCTAAAGGAAATGGTTTGTATTTAAAATCAGAGTGTCTAAACTGCTGATAATTTTATTTTTTCTTATTTTTCCTATTTTTTTAATCATTGGTATTTCTTGGAAGGTATAAAAATAAAAGCAAGATGGAGATCTTTATGACCAGAGAGGAATTACTTGGAACTAGAAGGAGAGTGAGGAGATGTAGAAATCAGTAAAATTTATTCACTGTGGTTTTCATTTTTGCATGAAACAAAGACTTCAAACACTTGCGTGTAAACACTGTACATGTGCTTTATAAAAGAAGGGAAAGAAAGTCCAGTCCTTTACATAATTTTTAGAAACCAAAGAGCATAAACTCTTCAGAACTATTGTTCTGGGCATCTTAAGTCTATGTCTGAAAGGATTTTTAAGTTCTGTTTTGTTAAGCAAATAAAAATACTGCGAAGGCACAGAAATTCTGTCCCTCACCATGGTGACCATGGTGACTGCATATGTCAGGATCAAGGAGGGAAAAAACCTGTAAATGAAAGCTTTATCTTTCTTTGCTCTTGCAGCAACTTCAAGAAATGGATGAAAGAAGGACTATCAAACTTAGTGAATGTTACAAAGGCTTTGCTGACTCTGAGCGCAAGGTTATTCCAATTATCTCAAAATGCTTAGAAGGGATGATCCTTGCAGCAAAATCAGTTGATGAACATAGAGTAAGTAGAACTGAATAACTTTTTTTAAATGTACGTGAGCAATTTGACTGATACAGAAGCTGTGGAGAGGGGAAAGACTGCCTTACCTTGTACATTTATCTTTCTGTTGTCAAACATTTGCTTGGAAAGTGTTGTTACTTCGATTTCAGCAGAAGTGATCACGTCTGCACTCTTCCTGCTTTATTGATTTTGTGGGATCTGAATGTCTTTGACACATTCTCACTGGGTGTGCTTTTGGACACATTATTTTGGTTATCCTGGAATACCAGTGTGGTCGGTATTTTCCCCTGTATGTGGTATTAAGACATGTAAAAGGGTGTTTCGTTAACAAAGTATCATTCTGTGTCCTGTTTGACTGCAGCAGGATTATAGTCCTATTATAGTTTACTGCATCTAGTTTCTTAATTCTGTCTT
Organism: Corvus brachyrhynchos; assembly: GCF_000691975.1. Taxonomy (NCBI): domain Eukaryota; kingdom Metazoa; phylum Chordata; class Aves; order Passeriformes; family Corvidae; genus Corvus; species Corvus brachyrhynchos. Next base: position 9,478,282 of record NW_008237239.1, on the reverse strand, counting down.
CATTTCAGTGCCAATGTTGAAAGATTAAAAGGTGGAAAGTAGTTTGGCCCTAAAGCATGTCCTGTTTTGAATTTGTGATAACCGTCAGGAAGTATTTGCTGGAATATTCTGAATAGCAGAGTATGCTTTGCTATGCACTCGTGAACACTGCTGAGATAAAAGAATGTTGTTACCTTAACTTGCTCTGTCCAAAAGTGTGTGTTTTAAGCTCGCTCTTACTTTCCCATCTCTGCAATTAAATGAAAAATTTGTCTCCCTGTTTTCTCTCTGGTTCTTGATGGGTTTGCTTTTTAAACTCCTTAATGTCCTATGTTTAGGACTCTCAACTAGTGATAGACTGCTTCAAATCTGGTTTTGAACCTCCTGGAGATTTTCCATTTGAAGACTACAGTCAGAATATTTACAGAACTATCTCTGATGGAACCATCAGTACACCAAAGCAAGAGGGAATGAGAATTGATACAAAAACAACAGTCGGCAAGGCTAAAGGAAAGCTGTGGCTATTTGGAAAGAAACCAAAGGTAACAATTGAGAAATTACTATTTGGAAAATTAAGATTTGAACATTTAGAGTGCATGGAAGCAGTAATTTATGTATTTAAAAAAAAAAATCTTCCCCTTGCCTGCCAATGTCTTCTAAAGTATGTGTAAGGAGATCTGAAGGTTTGAGTGCGTTGAGTACTTACCATGTTAAAAATCAAGTTGTCACTGGGGAAGTTTTTCAGTTTTTCTTCTAGTGATTTGTGTCTGGGGACATTTTTAATAGTTATTCGATAAAAGTAGCTTCCCATTACTGTAATGTTTCTAAGATACTGTAAAGACTTTCTGCAGTTGCATAGGAAAGGTGTTAATTGTAAATGTAAACATATGGGGAGGGAGAAAATGCTTTGGAATTGGGCAGACTTCAGATCTGTCTGACACAAAAAGCAACCCCTAGTATTTTATTATACCTGCTGCTAGTTTTCTCTGAAAACATTGAAGTTTATAATATGTCATTGGTAAAACGTACTGTGGGAGCTCCATAAAGGTAAATGTCTTAGAAGAAATATTACTATGAAATAGGGAAAAATACTCCTATGCTCAGGAAAAAATTGAAAGTATAGAAATTACTCCTTTGTTATCTTATGAGTTAAAATTAACAATTTCTATGCAAGATGCCTTCATGGATCAACAAAAAAGATTGTCAATACATGCATTACCTATATAAATGAATAATGGAATATATACATACTTAAATTTTATGCTATATCTTTATTTAGTATTGGAGCAAATCAGTGGGCCATTTTAATGATTCCCACAAATTTCTGTGAGGTTATTTTAATGCTCCAAGCCAGTTCTTGTCATTTATTACAGGAAACTGTTCTTAGAGCTTCTTAATGGTAGGACTTACTTTCCACTTGATAGTACTGTGATAAAGTAGGTCTTTACAGAAAGGAAGGATACAGCTGATTCTTTATTCTATCCTCAGTATATTATGTAACTCCAGCTGTGTGTTAAAACTGATTGTTTACTTTTCATGCAATATAATTAATGATTCATAACAGTTTAAATGCATTAATAGATGGGCATATATATTGCATTTGTCCACAGAGGTGGGTGAGATTCAGCCTATTCTGAAATTAGATCACAATTGCCAGTTTGACCACAAGACATCTTTCTGAGAGTTTGGAGAGTATGTAAATGTACACTGGTTTCAGTCTGGACCTTGGCATGTACTGTAGTTATAGGAAATCCCTTAGTGTGATGACAGCTGAAACAATCTGACAAGGCTTGCCCTACTCTTTCTTCTCCCCAGTTCACTCACTTTGTGTGTAGCATTCAGGGAGTCAGCCTCACTGTTTTCTGTGTGGAGTCACAGGTATACGTATGTGTGTACATGCTACATGCATCCCTTCCTTAAGGACCTGGATGAAATGAAAGATTTTGTCCCTGTTTTTTACCTGTTTTTGAGGAGGATGGAGGAGTGTTCTACAAAACAGCAGCTGGGAGCAAAATACTTACTGAAAGATACATATTTAATTCCAAATACTATCCACAGGCTTTAAAATATATTCTTAAATTATCTATTATAAAATTAGCTGGTTTACTACAGCTGGGGTATTCAGGGTGGCCTTTGGGCCCTCATTTAGCTGAAACTATGGCTGGTCTTGACTTTCAGGTATTCCTTTGCCTATTTTTAATGTTGTCAGAGACATAAAAACCTTTTGTAAAGGGAATTAGTTGTGCAGCAGTGGAAACAGTAGGGGAACATTGAACTGGGAAAGAACAGCAGAGGTATGAGACACAAAAAGTGAGAGAAGCAATTTGAAACAAGGGGTGAAGTTCTTGTAATGATATTAAGAATGCCATGCGGGCTTTGTGTCAGTCCAGCTTTACTACAGAGATTGAAAATACTTTTTCAGTCATTCTCCATAGGTGCACCAAATATTTCTGGTTTGGCTAACCTGGTAGGGTACCTCAATATAGGGGGAAAGG